>NC_046167.1:17006628-17084128 GCF_011064425.1 Rattus rattus
GAGAAATAACTTGGGGAAAAAGAGGGGGGAGGTTAGAGCAGTAGAAGAGGGATTAGAGGTAAGAGGGCTGAATACTTTCACAATACATTGTATGCACACGAAACTGTCACAACTAAATTTAAAACCTGACTGTCCTAAAAATGACCTAAAGTATTTATGAGCAAAACGCACAACTGATTATTACCACAGTCCCAGTAACAGGTAAGTCTTCCCCTGACTGCTGCAAACGGATACAATATGCTGCACTTTGTATCTTTCCTTTTGTAGAAAATTAGAATGTATACATGGAGAGAGAGAGAGAGAGAGAGAGAGAGAGAGAGAGAGAGAGAGAGAGAGAGAGAGAGAGAGAGAGAATACCCACACGGAGAGAGATATATATGAATGTGAGAACAAAAAGACACATCTGTCATTTAGCTACATGACTCCCATCTGCATATTAGTCTGTGTCCCAGTTGATTTTAAAAGGACCAAGGTTGTGCAACACTTTCTTCCTTCATTTGTTTCCTGCCCTAGCTCCTAAACAACTTGTCCCAACCCCCCCCCACACCCTTCCAGGGCCAATTAGGTCCTTGTTGACACAGATAAAGATAGATCATCTCAATGACGGGTGGGCGAGCTGCACCTACTGCCCCATTTTTCCTACTTCTCTGTGTGTGGTTTGCTGTTGTTTTCCTTAAAAGGCCGGTGCGCCACCTGCTGAGGGTCTGGGTTTCCAGCTCCCCAGTCTGGCCGAGTCCCTAATTGATTAGCCTTAGGAAGCCGCAGTAAATAAATTGTTCCTGCCTAACTTGTACTGCACGGTCCTCATCATCTGCAGGACCTCAGACTCAACAGTGTGTCTGAGCAGTGGTAATTGGAAAAATAACATCCTATTTTACATTGTTTCATAACTCGCCTTACTTCCTTTGTAATTGTATTTTCCTTTATGCAAAACAATCCTTATTTTTTTCCCATGGCTGTTTAGTGTGTCCTTGCATTGAAGTAGCCTGATTTATTTAGCCAAAGTCCCTTTTCCAAACGTTTACATGGGTCTCGGTCCTCTCTGTGGTTGCCTCCTGTGACCTGCAAATCTGTAACAGACATTCTCGAAGCCACTTTTCTTCATGCAATAATGGTGTGTTCGCTGAGTTTGCTGGGTTATGCTAAGTTTAAAGTCAGAGCAGACATCGAGGAACCACAATTTAAAGGATGTTTCTGTACTGCAAGAACCAAAGATCTTATAAAGGGATGGGAGGATTTCAATATCAGCCTTTGAATAAGGAGCATCTGTTTGTTTTGCTGGCCCTTAGGCTACCTACGCCAGCATAACCCGAAAAGCACGTTGAGTACTGAAACCAATCTATTCCAACAACTCATAAGGCCAGGCTTGGCAGGAAGAATACATCTTTGGAAGAAGCTACAACTAGGGGATACAATGATCTCAGGAGGCTACGCAGAAGCAGAGTTTCTGTCTGCCTTCTTTGGCAATAAAATCAAATTCTAACTGCCGCCATGATTAACTCACACCTGATATGTCTTCCACATCCAGTCCTCTGTGAACATCTGTCAGATTGTTCCTTTTTTACACACTTGAGGATGTTATGTCATCTGTGAGTATGTACCCATATGTTTCATATTTAAAATGTAAATTTCATAATTGGGTCAAAAAATTTTTCAATCTTTCTGAACCAAACAAAACACATTTATCTGATTAACATAATCACAAAATTATGTTCCATTTGCAGAACCATTCGAGGATACAGTCAAATGAGTTTTGTTTCTTTTTCTTCTGTTGATGGTATCTTTCTAATAAAGAATGTTCGAGGAAGCAAAACACAGATTTGGCAACACACATTAATTATTCCTCCAGAAACTAAGTTCTAGAGATGCTCGGAGGATCCTGGGCTTCAGACAAGCCGCACCTGCAGTTCATCATTCTCTGGACCATGCCTACTTCCTGTTTCTCTTGATACAATCATGGTTTCATCTTATGATTGGCTGGATTTCACAGTTGGCAAAACCCTGTAATATATAGGGGTCCTTCATCTATCATTAACTTGAAAACCTGCAAACTTGGACTTGACCAACTCTGTGAGTGCCCCCCACACACACCACAAGTGTGAGTTGTCAGTAAAACTGTGAACACTTGGGACTACAGAACCATGCGGAGTTCAAGCTTTTTAAAGTAGATCATGTTTCTGTGTTTCTGTCTTCTCTTTTCCTTTTGGAATTCTTGGGGGCGGGTGGCGTAAAATGCAAGGACGATGGTCTTTTTGGTTGAAGAAAGGACAAGTGACAGTTGGTGGCTTGTGCTGTGGGCAGTTCTTTGAAAACATGATATTACTTCAGCTTCTTAAAAGAAAAAAATGTATTTCTGAATAAAATATTCATCATCGTTAAAATGCAATATAAAAATCAAGATTAATCGTAGAATAATCTAACAGGCTGGAGAGAGAACTCAGATGGTGAAGTGCTCACCGCACAAACATGAGGATCTGGAGCTGATCTCCAGAGCCCACATTTAAAAGCCAAGCGTGGTGACACCAGCTTGGGATGCCAGCTCTGAGAAGCCAGACCCAGGCAGATCCTGGGTCTCACTGGCCATCCAACTTTGTCGGTAAGTTCCAGGGAAGTAAGAGACCTTGGATTGGAAAACAATATGAATGGCGTTTTGGGGAGTTAACTAGACATGAAGATGATCTCTGGCCCTAACATACACTCACACGTGTCTATACATTCACCCTCATGCACACACGTATGTACCTGCACATGTGTGTATGAATATAGGTACACACAAGAAGGAGTTTTTCAACTTCCAGATTTCTGCTCTCATCCCAACCCATTTACCACTGTTTTCTGCAGTCTTTCTCTCCATTCCCTGAAGTTCCTAATACAGAAAATAGGAGTAACAGAGAGTCCTCAAGCAATAGTCAGGAAAAATCCAAGTCAAGAACTACAGTGCTGCTATCTTTAAGTAGTAGCAAGGCAGAGCTGGAGAGAAGGTGCTGGAGAGACAGTTCAAAGGTTAAGAGTTCCGGAGAGACGGCTCAGTGGTTAAGAGCACTGACCGCTCTCCCAGAGGTCCTGAGCTCAAATCCAGCAACCACATGGTGGCTTACAACCATCTGTGATGAGATCTGATGCCCTCTTCTGGTGTGTCTGAAGACAGCAACAGTGAACTTATAATAAATAAATAAATAAATAAATAAATAAATAAATAAATAAATAAAACAAAAAAGAGTTCTGGCCATTCTCCCAGAGGTCCTGAGTTCAATTCCCACCAACCACATGACAGCTCATAACAGGCTGTAATGTAGCTCTACGGAATCTGATGACCTCTTCTGACCATATATATATGTATGTATATGTATTGTATGTGTATCTATATGTGTATATATGTATGTATGTGTATGTATATGTATGTGTGTGTATGTGTAGATATGTATGGAGATATATATATATATATATATATATATTCACAAACAAAAAATCTTAGGAAAAAAGAAAGAAACATGAAAGAAAGAAACATGAAAGGAAATTCATGTGTGTCTCAGAAGACGAGATTTAGAGACACTTCTAGTCTTAATCTGGATGAGATGAGGCAGCTCTGGAGGGGGTGAGGAGCTGGAACTATGGAACGTGGAACCTATGTGAACATTTTTGTCTTCAAGTAGCCATCATTGGGGAGTGTGATGACTACTACTGATTTCTCAACTTGATGTGACCTTGAATGGCCACAGAAATAAATGCATAAGCATTTTCTGTGAGGGATTGTCTGGACAGCACCAATTAAGGTAAAAAGACTTGTGTTCAATGTGGGAACCACTTTTCCAATGGTTGGAGCCCTCAGCTGTATAAATCAGGATGTAGGGGAAACAATCCCCCCTTTGCTTCCCGACCGAAGATGTAAGACAGCCCGCTGCCTTGTTTCCCTCCACCACCAAGATGAACTGTACACTCAGCCGCACCGATGTAATCCTGACCTTAGCAAAGTTGTTTTTTTTCAAGTATTTTGTTGTAGCAAAGAGAATAGCTAATAAAGGGATAATGAGGCCCCTTTCCAGTAGGAGTTGTTGGTTTTCTAGATTAACTCATTAATCTTTGAGACTAAAACTAAAATCATTTAACTGCAAAACCATCCTTGGTTTTTGCTTGATTTCCATTTTTACAGAACAGTTGGAGTTGTTCTGTTTATAGCCTCTCTCTCTCTCCTTCTCTCCCTCTCCCTCTCCCTCTCTCTGTGTATGTGTGTGTGTATGTGTGTGTATGTGTGTGGGTTTGTATATGTGTGTGTGCATGTGCGTGTGTATGTGTATGTGTGTGCATGTGTATGTGTGCGTGCATATGTGTGTGTATGTGTATGTGTATGTGTGTGTATGTGTGTATATGTGTGTGTATGTGTGTATGTATGTGTGTATATATGTGTGTGTATGTGTGTGTGTGTATGTGTGTGTGCACGCGCGTGTGGTTATGAGCACATATGTAGTTCAGTACCTGTGCTTGTATTTCCAGTGGAGGATGTCAAGTCTCCTGCTCACTGACTCTGCTTTTCGGCATAATTCTTAGAACTCTTTGACTATTTTGTACAACGTGTCTTGATCATATTTATGCACCCCAAATCGTCCTACTCTCTGCCTTAAATCTCTGAGAAAGACTTTCCCTCTGAGTCTGGAGCTGCTAAACTGACACCCAGAAAGCCAAGTGATCCTCTGATCCCCATCTTACCAGATAGCTTGCTTACATGGCCATGTTTTTGTTAAACGCACACTGAGATCTGAACTCCGGTTCTCACGCTTGGACAGCAAGTGTTCCCACCCATGGAGCCCACTCTCAATCCTCTAGATTTGTTGTTGTTGTTGTTGTTTTGTTGTTGTTGTTGTTGTTGTTTTTAATTCAACAGTCTAAGAACTAGATCTAAATGCTAATGTTACTCCAGGTTCAGAAAGTTCACGGTTAATCCAGGCACTGACAGACCTTGCAGATGGCACCTGCATTTTTCCTATAGTCTGATCTTAACAGCTGGGTCATCTGTGGTAGGGCCGAAACTGAAGTGTGCAGCATGATAAAAGAACAGGTTTACACACACACACACACACACACACACACACACACACACACACACACACACACACACACACACACACACACACACACACACACACACACACACACACACACACATGCCCTGCTTGGTCTTTTTAACATGCAGACCATAGCACTCGGGAAGAGCTTACCCAGAATCCTGCCTGGCTCCACCCCACCTCCATGCTCCTTCTTTCCCGCTTTACCACAAGAAGGAAGTCCAATCACCCTTTACCAAATATTTTCCATAGCCAGAGGATTCATTGATGGGAAACGATAAGTCCCTAGCAAGACTTCTAACAGATGGCGGGCTTGAAAGTATTTCAGAACCTGTCTCATTTCCATTCCCCAAATGTTCCCCTGCTCAGGCCCCGCCCCTGCCCTCTTTATAACCACTTCCTTCATTGTTTCCGATACCCCCAGTTAGCTATAATTTATACTTCCTTCTGCTCCAAGACCAGATCCAAATTAGCCACGGAACAGGAGAGACTCCAGAAAGAAAACTTACATTTCAAAGCACATCCCTATTGCCCGAATCTTTTGCAAAACACAAAGAGACGTGAAGGCTTTCTCTGTGCTCAGTTTTCCGTAATACAAGAGGCGCTTGCCGCCAGGAGACTGCTTATGTTGTCGGGGAGCAAGCTCAGTTCACTGAGAGGGAAGGGGATTTTTGTTTTGCCTGGGATAAACAACAAAAACAAACAAACAAAACGGCATTGTGGTCATACAGAATAGACACCCAAACCTCTTCAGGAGTCTTCCCTGGATAGTTTGCGGTTGACAGGGTATTTTTGGACAATTAACTCCAATTCTGCCACTGTGCTATTTAAGTGACCTTCAGTCTCATAACAGAAATATAATTTTGAAACACATATAACGTAAGAAATGGATATGTTTTATATCTTTTGTAAATGATAAGTATGGTTTGCCCCTACTTTGTCCCTAAAACCTAACAATCACGTGACACTGACAGACCTATACCTTGGTCTGTTTTACAGTTGCGGCCTCTGTGAGAGGAGAGAGGTCATCTGATCCTCCTGCTCCGTATCTTATACCTGGAGCTGATGCTTCAGGCTGAAGCCTTTGGATCTAACAAACTTGTTCATAATCAACATCTGTTTTGTTCTGGGTTTAAAAGTAAGTACTCACTTGTAGTTTAAAATATGTAATTAACACAGAATAATACGGAGACGAAATGAGAAGGCCTAGGCAGCTCCTCCATTCAGAGAAAAGCCATAGGCATTTTGTCTTAAGCGTGCATCTAGTCATTTCTCCCCGCAGTCGGGTACCACACCATCATATGACCCATCTTTTTCTCCTTGTGTCTCCGTAATAATCTACCAAAAACAGTCCAGCCATACATAGTTTAACCAGCCCCTCTCAGCGCCCTGTCTCCTATTTTCTCCTGTCCTGACCATGGCTGTCAGAAATTACAGCATCAACGCTAAGGAAATACGAGCTATGATTCTCTCCACAAGATTCAGCCCTAGACGTGGATTTCCTAGTTTGAAAGGCACCAGTCACTCTGAGACGTCGAACATGCATCGGCAAGACACCTCCTCACAATGGTTGTTCCTACAGCTGCTGCAGTGGTGTCCATTCCTTGGAACAAGCTTCAGTCAAATGCTCTTTCTCTCAGGATTCTTGATGGAACATGTTTTACCTTGAAGTAGAAGATGTAGTGGAAAAAGCACTGCTCTGTAATACCTGATGCTGACAAGCATTTACAGGAAAGAAACAAGGAGAGGGAACCGGAAGTTGGGCCATGCTGCAGACCTTTAGCCAGTGACGTTTTACCTCCAGCAACACTTTATGTCCAAAAGGTTCCGTGACCTCCTGAAACAGTGCCACCAAGAGAGGAGTGAGCATTCAAATACAGAAGCTTACAAGGGACATCGTTCATTCAAACCACTGTGTGTGTGTGTGTGTGTGTGCGTGTGTGTGTGTGTGTGCGTGAAAGAATAAAAAAGTAAGCAAAAGAGTAGAGATGTTGGAATCAAGTCATTCTTAGGGCAAAGAGAAAAAAGGAAAAGCCACACATCAGGCTTTTTCTTTCCCTTGCACTCCCTTCCCTTCTCCTTCCCTCCCCTCCCCTCCCTTCCCTTTTCTATCCCTCCCCTCCCTTCATTTTCCTTCCCTTCTCTTCCCTTTCCTCCCTTCCCTTCCCCTTCTCCTCTCTCCCCTTCCTTTCCCTTCCCCTCCCCTCCCTTCCCTTTCCTCCCTTTCCTTCCCCTTCCCCTCTCTCCCCTTCCTTTTCCTTCCCTTTCCTTTTTTCCCTTCCCTTCCCCTCCCCTCCCTTCCCTTTCCTTTTCCTTCCCTTTCCTCCCTTTCCTTCCCCTTCCCCTCTCTCCCCTTCCTTTTCCTTCACTTCCCTCCCTTTCCTCCCCCTTTTCCCCTCCGTTTCCCTTCCCTTCTCTTCCCTCCCCTTCCCCTCCCCTTTCCTTCCCTTCCCTTCTTCTCCACTTCCCTTCCTCTGGTATCCTTGGATAATACACACTGACATGATGTCAACCATTTTGAAACCTGCATGTTAGCATCATTAAGAACTTCCGTATTGCCGTATACCTGTCACCATCCTCCACTTTTATAGCCCTTGCATCTTCTCTTGCAGAAATCCTGAGTGTACAAAACATAAATGTTTAATATCCCAAACAGTAACTCCTCGTTCCTCTTCCTCCCGGCTGCCACCAACCACCTTTTCCTTAGAGTCTGTCTGAATTTGATTGCCCTGCCTGTTCATATAAGGGGACTAATGCCGTGTCTGCCCTTCGGTAGTTAGCTTGTTTCATACGACCTAACGTCCTAACATTCATTGATGTTGCCGTGTGTGCTGGGATTTCCTTCTTAACATTTAAAGATTCCGTTGGTTCCTACATTGTCCTCTTCTATCTCCTTACTCCATCTCTAGACTCAAACCCTCACCAGCCTGTGCACTGTCCATTGGGATGAAGCTTCAGCACCTCAGTGACATGGACCACATTGAACTTACTCTCTTCATTTGGCATCTGGCCCATTTTTTTCCATCAGTGGCTTTTCAACTTTCCAAATACTCATCTGCGAGCACTACTACCTTATGCCCAGTGTTAAACAGTTAGATAATAAAAGACACACTCATTGCTTGAAGCCACAATCCAAAGCCAGAGACAAAAACAGATGACAGAGTTACGGGAAATCACTGTACACTTGGGTGTGTTCTTTCTGATTGCAAAAACGAGTACAATTTAAAGACAGAAAAAACAAAGGAAACCAGAACAGATTGTCTGACTCATCAGCAAGAACGCATCTTGCCGGACCAGAAATGGCACAAAACCAGAATGAGCAAGGCTTAAGGTCCTGGCTGGGCTCTGGGCAGGAAGCAGGCCATAGAGGAGCTGTCTGCATCTGTGAATTAATGGGAATACAATGAGCTCTGGGTTAGAGCTACAATCCTGCTTGCTGTTAAGTGGACCCACAGCTCTCCCCGAACCTTTAATACCTGCTTAGTGAATCACGTGTGTTAGAGATGCTGCTGGTGCACCCAGCCGTCACAGCACTGAAGCTACCAGCCCTCCCCCACCTGCTTGTGTAGGGGATGGAAAGATGGATAGTAAAAATCGGAGGCATCTCTCTCCTCTCTCTGAGAACCTAGGCAGGAGCCTGAGTGAAATCTCTACTTTCCTTGAAGGTTGCGTGACAGTTGCATCAAACATCCAAACTAAAGGATGTCCATGTAGTGGTGTATCTGGGACATGTTAGCTCGTCACAGTCAAACTGTGCTTGGGATGTGACTTCACCCTACACCCTGACAGTCTCTTTATAGTTTGCCTAGCTTAAAGATAAAGCCAATCGATGCCCAACCAAAGAACACAGAAGGAAACATTCCAGGGAAGAACTACTCCACAAAGTTAAACCCTTGGTGAGAACTGTCCTTAAGTAAGTTAAGTAAGAAGCTTGGGCAAAGCAGGTGAAATAAACAAGTCCTTGGCTGTCACTGAGAGCATCTCCCGTGTCCATTTGCCCAGCCACAGGGAAGCCATTTTTATCTTGTACCTTCGCAGCCTCAAACACTGTGTGTGTGTGTGTGTGTGTGTGTGTGTGTGTGTGTGTGTGTGTGTGTGTGTGTGTAGAGATGGGGAAGTAGGTTGAATGTGTATTGTATCTGCTTAGTGAATGGCTAATTTAAGGAAATATTCACCAAGAATCAATTGCCAAGGCTCAAATAAGCAAGACAAGTATATTGATGGCAGCTTTACATTTGTGACCATTTCCCTAATTGGCACCCTTTGCCTCCACTCCTCACTGCTGTCTTCCTGGCTTAACTGTCAGTAGGAAGGCACAACAATATATCCCTTTGCTAGCACAAATCTCCATGAAAGCCCAATAAACCAATAAATAAGCAGTAGAAAGAAAATGCTGGTATTAAATCTTGACAGTCACAAACTCATTTCTTATAACCTGGTTCTATATATTGGAAACCTTGCAGTGAGTTAAATGCAGGTGTCCAAGAGTCAGTTGACCCAATACCAAGGTATAGACTGTTTCCTGAGGCTAGACATTGCCTTCCCAAAGCTTCTTGCAAAGGGGATGCTGAGTCCTTCCTAACATTTTAATCCTCCGTTCCCAGAGCTTCACTCTCATCCTAAAAGCGAAATTTCTCTCCCAAGTTTTAAAAGCATCCTGTCTCAATACACACACACACACACACACACACACACAGAGACAGAGAGAGAGAGAGAGACAGAGACAGAGACAGAGACAGAGACAGAGAGAAAGACAGAGAGACAGAGAGAGACACACACAAAGATAGTGACAGAGAGACAGAGAGTGAGACAGAGAGAGTATAGTAGAGAAAGCAGAGAGTAGCAATCCAAACATACTGGTGTCCAGTCTTACCTTTATCCCTTGCCAGCCAGAAAGTTTGGGGAAATCTCCTGGCCCTTCTGCTCTCAGTTTCTTTCACTATAAAATAGAGAATTCATGCAGAATGTCCGAAAACGTCACGTCGTATGTCATGCATTATGGGAAATAGGAATGACTTAGGACCATGGAGAGAGTGGGGTTTCCCGCAGCTGAGACCTCAGGTCTGGGGCCACTGAGTATCCTCTTTGTAAGCTGAGCACAAGACTCAGATGGACGGTGACTTCATGCTATTAATGCGGGGATTTCTTTCTTGGTGCTAAAGACCTAGAAGAGGAACACTGTAGAGGGGTAAACTGGGAGAAGGGATTGTTTTTAGGTAGGGCCTCATGTGGTGCGGGCTGACTTTAAACACAGGTAGCTGTAGACGACCATGAATGCTGACCCCTGTGCTTCCATGAGCTGGGAGCCAGCCCTCCACACATGCCCGTTTTCTGTGGTGATGGGAATGGAGCCACGGGTCCATACCTGCTAGGTAAGATCTCTACTGAGCTCCTTCCTCAGAGGAGAGTGTGGGCTCTTCACGTTACTTAGAGACAGAGTGATGCCAGCTAGGGAAGGACAGTTACAGACGCCACAACCCTGCTCCGTACGATGGGGCCTGCTCCCTTTTGCTCCCAAAGTGATATCCCTATGCTGGATGGTTTACTTTCATATTACGGAATGGGAAATTAATAAATAAAATAACAATCTTTTCCTGGTAACTTCTGTTCCCACGCTGGTGCAAATAAATAGGTGACCTATTTAGCTAAGGCCCGCAGACCGTTTTCTATTTAGCTGATCTTTGAGAAACACCTTTTAAGAACGTGTGCTTCGGTTGGTAGGCACTGTGCGTTTCTTTATTTCATGGCGCTGGGGAACTGACCCCAGACTCTCGCAAACGCTGTGGAAACACTCTGCCCTTGAGCATGCATTCTCCCTTTTTATTTGGAGTGAGACTCTTTCTAAGTTGCCAGGCTGGATTCGAACTCATTCTGTAATCTAGACTGACCTTCAGTTTAGGATCTTCCTGTTCCTGGCTCTCCAGTATCCGGAGTGGCAAGCCTGTGCCTGGAGGCTAGGTTAGTGCGCTTTTGTATTTATAAGCACTTACTCATTCTCTCGTTCTCCCTCCCATTTCTTCCTTCTTCCCTCGCTTTCTTGTCCTTCCTCTCTCTTTTCCCTCTCCTTCATTTCCTTCCTCTTTCCCTTTCCCTCCCCATCCTTCCTTCCCTTGATTTCTTCCTTTGCTTCCTCCTTTCTGAAAACCATGTCAGTCCCTGGCAGCTGGCTGATGTTTTTGTCACAGTCACCCTGTCACTTGGTCACTCGTCTGAACAGATTTCCTTTAGGAAGTAGGATAGAAGGGCAACTTCCTCTTCCTCCCCTCCCCCAACCCCACCCCTTACCCACCCACCAGCCTGTCACAAGGCAAAGCCAGGATCATCCAGGGGAGAGACTTTTGAAGGGCCAGAGTCGCTGCTGGATTCCTTGTGCCTAGGAAGCTGACTGCCTGTTTCGTTCCCCTTATCCCACTTGCTCGGGGACATTAAAGTGGCATCTCTGTGGAGGATCTCCTAAGAGGAAAATGTGGTATTATCCTACAAACCCTTTCCCAGTGGGTCAGGTTTCTATGCTCTGGCTCTGCCTTTCCATGTAGAAACTGTCTAAGCCACCAGGCTGGGGAAGAACTCGCTTTCTCTAAGAAACATACGTGCACACATCCATCCACATATACTCTTGACGGATTCTGCCTTTCTGGAGAACTCTGTCAATGTCAGGGTCTGAGAAACCACAAAGCACACATGCAACATGTCGCATTCAAATGTGGGAGCCCGCGTCTGTGTATGTGTTTAAAGAAAAACAGTAATGGTTTCTGGAGGGTGGGGATCCATTCTGCCCAGCGGTAGAGATGCTGGTAAGTCACCCATGTTCCACTTGATAAGACCACAGTCACGGGGTTGGGGATTTAGCTCAGTGGTAGAGCGCTTGCCTAGCAAGCGCAAGGCCCTGGGTTCGGTCCCCAGCTCTGAAAAAAAAAAAAAAGTAGAAAAGACCACAGTCACACTCACTCATGCAGCCCTGATGAAGGTCACACACACACACACACACACACACACACAAGGGTAAGAGGGTAAGGGGATAGTTGAAGTGAGTGTGATTAAAGTGTATTATACCAAGTGTGCCATCAAAGAGTAAAACATTTTAAAAGTGATCTATATAAAGCAAATTCAAAGAGACAAAATATGTATTCTCTGACATTTAGAATTCATTTCTTTATTTTTTTTTAAGACACAAAACCAAAGGGGGACAATTTGAGGGTAGAGAAGGACCAATCAAAGGAGACAGGGAACAAGAGGGGGCGATGAGGTGGATACGAAAGAGTATATCATATACACCTGTAAATACGGCATCCAGAACTCCATTGTATAGGTAATTCACGTAATAAATGGGAAAGAAGAAAAGTTCCCGCTAGAATGAATGGGCTCACATGATCATGGCGACCAATAGCTCCCAAGATCTGCAGCAGATAATCTGGAGACCCAGCGTCACTGGTGACTGTGTTCCCATCTCTAGTCCATGAAGGCAGGAGAGGAGCTAGAAAAAGCTGCTGCCCAAGGTCAAAGTTAGATGGGCGGAGGGAGAAAGCTTCCTTAGCCCTTTAGGTCTATTCAGATCTTCAAAGGATTAGATGAGGCTCGCCCACAGCAGGAAGGGAATCCACTGTCTACTATGTAAATCTTAATCTCACTCTAAAGACCCTCACAGACAAATTCTCCTGGGCCAAATATATGGCTCAAGGTGGTACATCAATGCTGACAGGAAGATAGAGCATCGTGTCTGGCCAGGTAGACAATGAGAAATCAAAAGTCACAATTCCGTTTTTAAGGGACAAGTCAGAGGCCCAGGAAGGCAATCTCTTTGTCTCATTTGTTTCCGGGCCAAGTGTCACTGGAGCATCTCATGGTGTAGGGGCTAAGGGGGATGATGGCTGGAGTGTTGTAAGTCAGAACCTTTAGAGAGCCGATAGGAGATGCTGAGGGGGGAAATGCTATGACTGGCAGTTACCTGACTGGTGGAGGAAGAAGCCCATGCATTTTGGGGGTATCATTGAAAAACATTTCCTGCTACATGTAGGCATGCATACATCTAATAGCCCGAATGCACTCCTGCCCTTAGTGAGGGATAAAATCTCCTGCAGGTCTCCATAGCAACCCACATACATATTGACTGGTAATCACACTTTAAAAATCTCCCCTGTTCCTGGGAGTTTTACAAGAGACAGGCTAACTCTTCATCTTTCTCCTCCCTCCTGCCCTCCCTCCCTCCCTCCCTCCCTGTCTATCTGTGTTACTATCGTGTGTGTACTGTGTACGCAGGTGCAACTCCAGGTGCCTCCTTCAAACACTTCTCATCTTCTTTGAGACAGGTTCCTCCTTGAGCCCGAGACTCACCGGTTTGGCTAGATTGTCGAGCCAATGAGCTCCAGGAAGCTTCCAGTCTCTACCTGTCCAGAGTTGAGATTATGGATCCGCTGGGAATCTAAAGTCTGGTTCTCATGCTTGCAATGCAGATGCTTTACCCACTGAGGTGTCTCCCCAGACCCTGATCATGTTTCAGAGGAATAAACACATAAGACTTAAAGAATGCTTCCTAAATTGAGATTTTTTTAAGGGAAGGGGGCAAGATTTGATACGAAATTCCACTTCGAATAAAATCTGTACACACCAGAATCTTTGACCATGGCTAATTCAAATAAGTGGTGTGTGTGTGTGTGTGTGTGTGTGTCTGAGTGTGTGTCTGTGTGTGTGTGTGTCTGTGTGTGTGTCTGTGTCTGTGTGTGTGTGTGTGTGTCTGTGTGTGTGTGTCTGTGTGTGTGTGTGTGTGTGTGTCTGTGTGTGAATACACTGGTACCAACTCAAGGTTTCATTGGCTCATATGGCTCCTTAAGTTATTTTTCTCTTTATTTACACACTCAGTTGTGTCTCATTTCTTTCCTTCATTCAAACAAAAATTTCTCTCACACCATAAACAGCCTATAGAATCACAGAGCATGCGGAGAAATGTCTCCCATTGCTCGTTCTAAATTTCTATACTGTGCAAAAACAAAACAATCCCTGCAGACAGAAAGCAGTGTTAATCCGTGCTGTGTCTGCCCTAACTAACTGATACTAAAACCAAACATTGCTTTTAAAAAATCATAATCCTTTATTTTTATTGTTTTGACTATTAATTTTAAAACCATGCCTGCAGAATAGCGAGCACTCAGAAGTGGTCAAATTTAATAGAATTTCTTTCTGAAGAGGCACCCGGGGCTTCATGTCTTCAAACTATTGAGAAGAATCCAGAAGGATGTCACATCCTTCCAGCCGTGGAGATGACAGGGAAACTTACCTGACGCCCACACCCCCCAGAGATAAAGACTCCGCATTATTTTTGTATTATTAGGGACAATTACAAGAAGCCACAAAAAGGAGAAGAAGAAGAAGAAACACTTCTGTGCTCAAATGGAAATGACTGCCTCATTAGTCATAAAAGCTCCAGGTTATGTTACTGTGTAACCTTTCGCTCAAACACAATTCTGAAATTTGCATAAGTAGTCAGCTGCACATATCTCAGGGCTATTGAGACGCCATGACTCACCAATCTATGAAAGTCTCATAAATGGTGTTTTCTCCTTTCCCGGTGCCCTTATTTTCACAGAAACACAGCTGTATGGCACCGACAGAGAAGTTGGAGGGAGAAAACCGCAGACAATAAATGCATGTGCTTCCTCCCCAGAGCCTGTGGATTAATGGCACCCTTCCTGGAGCTGCTGGGAAGGACAGATGCAGGAGCTGCCTTACACCAAGTCTCTCATTTCTCAGAGAGGACGCAAAATTCATATGGGATGGAAATCGTGTATTTGGACTGGAGGGCTACTTGGAAACTGTAGGCTTGTTCCTTAATGCAGTCTTGGCAATCAATGAACTTCCTCTCTTAAATGGCCGGAAGTGTATGTGAGAAGGGAAGGGCCAGAAGCCTGCTTGGACTTCATTGGGACATACATCAGTCTCTGAGGAGTTAAGTATAAATCCATGAGAAACACATGGGATGAGTTTTCAATGAGGTCCATGTGTAGAATTAGAGATTCGGTGGGAAAGAGCGTTTCTGGTATGGTCAGACCGAAGAAGAACATGATTTATGGAAGCAATAAAACCAGAGGGTTCCAGAAGGAACTGTTCGATTTTGCCATTGGCTCACAAACCCTCTAAGGATTTCCATCTCCTCAGAAACCCAGACTGGATATTTCACCTGTGAGTACCATGGGTGATTACTACCTATGTGCACACTTCAAAGAGCTCATATGACGTTCCTGGAAGCTACTCTAGTAGGGACTGCAATCTCCTCGGGAAGATGGACCCACAGGTGTGCATCATGGAAACACATTTTGCAATATGGACCATAATCATTTTCCAAGGGATGTGTCTTAGTTAGGGTTTTACTTCTGTGGACAGACACCCTGACCAAGGCAACTCTTATAAGGACAACATTTAATTGAGGCTGGCTTACACATTGCGAGGTTCAGTCCATTATCATCAAGGCGGGAGCATGGCAACCTCCAGGCAGGCATGGTGCAGGAGGAGCTGAGAGTTCTACATCTTCATCTGAAGGCTGCTAGCAGAATACTGACTTCCAGGCAGCTAGGGTGAGGATTTTAAAGCCCACACCCACAGTGACACCTACTCCAACAGGGCTATACCTTCTAATAGTTCCACTCTCTAGGTCAAGCATATAAAAACCATGGCAGGATGTAACACTTGATAGTATGTTACATCCACAGCTTATTTGAGAGACAAGGGGGTAAAGAATCGATTTGACTCTTGGTTTTAGAGGTATTAGAGTGTGGTCCCTTGCCCACATTGCTTTAAACCTACCACAGTACACAGAGGAGGCACCACTGAATGGTTGCTTACCTGAAGTGTCTTAGAGAAAGGGGCACACACACAAACACCTAGAGTCCAATATCCCCTCCAGGGATAACCTAACTTCCTTTCATTAGGCCAAGCCTCCTAAAGCTCCCATTTCTAAAGCACCACAGGGAAGTTACTAAGCCATTACCACATGGGCCTCTCACATTCCCATCTCTGTCAGGTCTCACAGCACAATCTTTCACTGTGAATTAAAACCGTCCTTTTGAAGGACAGTCATCTCTGCCCATGCTCTCCCAAGCCATATTCACCAGGAAGCCATGCTCTTGATGAAGGCACTATGGAGTTGAGCTCTCTAATCTATTTGGATACACCTGCTTTGCCTGGGACCCAAGATCATCAACTTTTCATGGAACACTTGGGATTATTAAATGAAGAAACAGCAGAACTTTCCACATGCACTCTGTTGAGGCTGAGTCCAGGAGGACACAAGGAAGATGTAGGTTGAAGGGCTGTGGACAGTAGCTTCCTAGTTTTTAAAGAGACTGGGGGCAACCAGGGATCACGGTGATGAGGTGATAAGACAGATGAGCAATGTCCTGTTCTGCCCAATGCAGAGCAATCCCAATGCCTCGATGCAGGGAAGAAAGGTAATGTACTTCAGTGGTCTATAGAGATGGCTCCAAAGGCTGGGGGCAGGCTCTGCCCTTACAATAAAGCATGGTGCTCCCCTTTGACTTGGTCAATAGATATCAGTAGTTACAAGCTTGTTAAATGGGATTACTATTTTTGGTTATCAACTTGACTACATCTAGAATAAATTACAATTAGAGAGCACACCTGTGAAGTGATTTTTTTTTTTTTGCTTAATTTGAAATGGGTGAGTCTGCTTCTAGTCCAGACCTTTGAGGTAGGAAAACATAACTTTAATATAGGCCACACCTTCTGCTAGAAACCTACATAAGGACATAGAAGAAGGACACTTTGTGCTTTGCCTGTTTGTTCTTGACTTGCTAGCAAGTCCATTCCTTTCATTTCATCAGAGTCTGGTTCTTCTGGTCTCCAGCATCTTCAAAAGACCAGCTAAGATGGTGGATTAAACAACTTCTAGATTACTGGACCTTCCATTTGTAGCCAGTCATTGCTGTATTAGCTGGATCACAAACTACTACACCATTCTAATAAGTCTCCTATCTATCTGTCTGTCTGTCTATCTAGCTAGCTAGCTAGCTATCATCTAGCTATCTAAACACTGTCTGCCATGAATTACAGTGTAATTAATGGTAATGTAATTGTCATTAGATTGTAATAAAATCACATTTATCAAGTACTTCACATTACTTTACATTTGATACACACACACACACACGTAGTATGTGTGTATGTATGTATATATGTATGTATGTAAAGAGAACAAAAAAGAGAGAAATTCATTCTATAGGTTCTGGTTTCTCTAGAGAACCCCTACTAATACACTAAAAATATGCAGGTTTATGTAAAGAAACTGAACCAGCTTTTTGGTAGGATATATGATTTAGGGAAATTCCCCAAACCATTCTGTGAAAAAAGAAAATGAACGGTGAATATGTTACCAAGAGCAACTGGATCCTGCAGCAGAATTAGGTTTGGGTCCAGAGGAATGGTCCCGTTTGCATTAGGAAGAAAATCATCTCTGACAAGGACATCGGAGTCCGGCTAGAGTTGTACTGGAAACGAATTCACACACTCCACACATGTAGGCATTATTCTAGTATCAAAGGGGCTATTTTTTAAGTCTAGTTCTTGCCACTTTCTGCTTATCTGACCTTGAATATGTCACAGAAGCACTGCCCACCATGAATTAAATTATAATTCAATTACTAGTAATATAATTGTCATTACATTGTAATAAAAGATCCCACTTATCGAGAATTTTGCATTACTTACATTTGCATTTACATTCACTTAATCTTCATTAAAAAAATCTCAAAGAGGCCATGGAGCTCTGCATTCCATAGACAGGAAAAGGAGTCCCGGGAATTTAAGGAGGTTGCCCAGAGTCAAACAGGTAGAAAGTGGCAGAGATCTGAAAAGTGTATTCTCATCTTTTAGACATAAAAACTCATGTTCTCTACCATGGTGGGCTGTCCCACCTCCATCCCTATCCTTTGACTTATGCTGGTCTCTAAGGAACCTGCATCCCATGTGTGATAATTATTTCTGTCAACTTCACACAGCATAAAATCGCCTGAGAAAAGACTGTCAATCACGTGTGAACCGTAGGTGAGTGACAGATCCTATTTCAAAAGAAGATGGTGGACACCTCAGCTGGTGTCCCAAGGTTGGTCCTCTGACCTCTACACTCATATACATGTGTACCCATGTGTGCATACACAACACACACACACATACACACACACACACACACACACACACACACACACACACACACACACACACCAAAACCAAGCTACAAGCTGTATAAAAGAAAGAGCACTTATCTAGACTGTGCACATCTAAGTCACTGTTCTTATTGCTCTGAAGAGTCACCATGATGGCCAAGGTCACAGATATATGACTCCCAGTGACATACTTCTTCTAACAAAGTCACATCTACTCCAACAAAGCCATAACTTTTTAACTCTTCTCAAATGGTTAGTTACCACTCCCTGATGACTAGGCATTCAAATATATTAAGCTACAGGAACCAGTCTCAGTCAAACCACCACACTCCTGGCTCTTGACTCCTAGCTGTATCATAATGCAAAATGTGCTTAGTCCAACCTCAGAGTCCCCAAAGTCTTTCAGTCTAAACACCGGTTAGATGGCCGAAGTTCAAAGTCCTTTCTGAGACACAAGGCAATCTTTTAACTTAAGGTCAAAATAAAAAAAATCATATACACTTCCAAAATACACTTGCTCAGAATATACATTATCATTTCAAAGGTGAGGGAAGGGAGCCCAGTGAGGAAAACTGGACCAAAGCAAGACTGAAACGCAAGAGGGCAAACTCCAAATCTGCAGCTCCATTTCTGATGTCAAAATGTCCTTCAGATCCCCAACTCCTTTCAGCCTTGTTGACTACTGTACAGTCCTCTCTTAGACTACTAACTACCCAGTTAACAGGTATTCCATGACTCTAGCATCTCTGACATAGTGAAGTCTCCTGTACAATCCAAGTTTTACCTTCATAACTTCATGCAGTGGTCTGTGTGTCCATGTAGACTTTGCCCTGCCAAATGCTAGGTCTCCGCGGCTTTCCTTAACCACAGAGAAAGATTCCATAAACCATTTCCTGTAACCTTCTTGACTCTAAAAGCCAGAACCATTTGGATGAAGCTCCCAAGTTCTACTGTCCTCAGTGAATTACCTTTGCATAAGATTTTAGTCATAGATGGCTTCCTTTCTTGCTTAAGCTTTCCTTTGTTTCCCCTTCACAAGTTGGAAACTTAGCTAGGTGAGGTCTTTCGCTAAGGACACCCTCATTTATTCCATTTTGAATCATTCCACTCATTAATTAATAGAGCATTAATTATTAAGGTTCTATTGCTGGGAGGAGACACCAAGACCAAGGCAACTATTGCAAAAGAGAGCATTTAATTGTGGGCTTGCTTATAGCTTCAGAGGATTAGTCCATTATCATCATTGTGAGGGCATGGCAGGAGCATGGAGGGATTTTTAGCACTAATGCAGCAGCTATGAGCTACATCCTGATCCTCAGGCAGAGAGAAAGAGAGTCAGACAGATACTGGGCCTGTCATTGGCTTTCGAAACTTCAAAGCCCATCCCTAACGACACATTTCCTCCAATAAGGCAGTACCTAGTCCAACAAGCCCCAAAGTCCTAATCCTTCTAATCCTTCTCAAACAGTTCCACTCTCTAGAAGCAAAGAATTCAAACATATGGGACTGTGGGACCATTCCCATTCAAACCAATGCACGGTCTATATTACAAAATGGCAGCTTTCGTCAGAGAATTATTTTGAGATATTACTTGTCAAATTACTTTCAGAAGTATCATCCTCTATGGGGGAGTGTTGACTCTTCTTGTTGGCAAGAAATAGGGTTCTCCATATCTGTCTTGTAATCTCTGGGGGCAGGATAACCATCACATACCAACTGCCTGCTTGGTTTCTCAGGTCAGGTGATGAAAAAAAAGTACTTACTATCCCATCTCCTTCTGGCCGAATCCACATAAGTCATCCCTCTTTTGGCCCAGGAAAATCATCAGTGACACCTTTATCAAGGTGTGTGTGTGTGTGTGTGTGTGTGTGTGTGTGTGCATGTAGGCCTGTGTGAGGAGGTCAAAGGAAAATTTGGGAAATTGCTCCTTAGGTGTTTTCCACCTTGTTTTGAACAAAGGGTCTCTCACTGGACTAAAGGCCTGCTGGACAGTGAGCTCCAGTGTCGCTGCCTCCCCATCTCTGGAATTATAAATGTGAACCATCATGCCTGACTTTTTACACGGGTGCTGGGATTTGAACTCAGATCCCTGCATTTGGGTTTTTTCCAACTGAGCTATCTCCCGTACCCCCCTCCCCAGTTTTAAAGGCCAAAAACACTGGGGTAGAAGTCTTGGAGCTGAATTCTTTAAAGACTTCAGTGCACCCAGTGCGCACCCTGGTCTGTAAGCTCCTTGGCTTCCGTGATGCACGGAGAATACTGGAGTGTGGAGGTTTGCCTAGAAACGCTTTGTGGATCCAGCCTCAGCCATTCCAGTCCTACTCTAGCTGCCTGGTGTCACATCTTCCCTCTGCAACCGTGAGCCAAAATAAATTCTTCCTTCTATAAATTGCGTTGGTCATGGTATGTTGTCAGGGAAATGAAATAGTCACTAATACAATGTGTGAATATATTTCACATACAAGAGGAACTTTGATCATATCTATCTTCCATTACCCTCTCTTGCTTATCCCCTCTCCCTCCCACCAAACCCCTTCTTCTTTCCAACAACTCCTCTTCTACTTTTATGATGCATGTATATGTCTGTCTCTCTGTCTGTCTCTGTCTCTGTCTCTGTCTCTGTCTCTGTCTCTGTGTGTGTGTGTGTGTGTGTGTGTGTGTCTGTGTGTCTGTGTGTCTACTGGATTTAATTAGGACTGTCTACATGAGCATGGGTATTGGTTTCTTTACTTGAGTAAGGGCAACTCGGCAGTGGCTACACCACTGAAGAATATGGTCCCCGCCTCCCTCAGCAACCAATAACTGCCTACAGCTCTTTAATGAGGGGAAGGGTCTCATCAGCCCTGTGTCTCCTTCTAGCGTTTCTTGAGGAGGGGAGCAATAGAGAATACAGAAGTAAGAAGTGGGTATGGGCACAGGTTAGACCCTAAAGAAACAGTGATTTTATTCTTCCTTTCAAACTTCTATCCTCATGCCTACACGCCCTTCAAAACATCTTCCAGAGGTTGGAAGTCGCTAGCATCTTATCCCAAGATGAGTTCTACTTCAGAACAAAGCAGCACAAGACTAGAAGCAAATGGACTGCCATCTGAAAATTGTTCTTTATTGATCGGCACTCCCTAAGTTTTATCCAGAGAAGCTTAATCAGCCTAGCTGCATCCCTCTTGGGCACTAGTGATAGATTAGACTAGGCAAAAGGCAAATGACTAAAAGCAAGAGGCAGAGAAGCAAATGCTTATTGATCAAGGCATTAAAACTCACAGACGATTCCTTGCCAACAGGAGTGAACATCCCTTACGGTTTACTGAGTGCCCCCTGCTGTTTTGTTGTATAATTTCACATTTGATAACCAGGACAGCTCCACCTAGAGGAACCATTTCAAAACCCTTTGCACAGGCAAGGAAAGACTGGGAGACAAGAAAATTGTCAGAAGTCAGCAGCTAATGAACAAAGATGTGGCTAGAATGTGAACCCCGGAACCAGCAGGGTAGGCTGAAGGCTTCCGAAGAATTCAGTTTATGCTTTGAACCATGTCCACAATGTAAATGCTACTCAAATATATTCGGTGACAATGCATAACTCAGTGACTTTCAAAAGGGTTTATGAGCATGAGCATCATATTTGGTTTGGGTTTTAGACTGGAGTATATGCACAAGCATATAAGGACCTGAGCTTTGTAATACAACCTGGATCAGGAATCTTCAGACCTTGGGGACATCTCACTAACAGTGCCACAAAGCCTAGCCCACATATCTAGGGCATAACAATTCCCATATGTCTCTTTCTCAACATTCCTCTTCTTCTTCTTCTTCTTCTTCTTCTTCTTCTTCTTCTTCTTCTTCTTCTTCTTCTTCTTCTTCTTCTTCTTCTTCTTCTTCTTCTTCTTCTTCTTCTTCTTCTTCTTCTTCTCCTTCTCTCCTCCTCCTCCTCTTTTTCTTTTTCTTCTTCTTATTCTCTTCTTCCTCCTCCTCCTCCTCCTTTTCCTCCTTCTTCTCCTTCTCCTCCTCCTTCTTCAGGCTGAGTTAAAACACTAAGAGTGTGGGCTGAAGGAATGGCTCAGCAATTAAAAGCACTGGTTGCTCTTCAAGAGGTTCAATTCCCAGCATCTAGATGATGGGTTATAACCATCGGTAAGTCAAATCTCAAGGCATCCAATGCTTTGGCTTTTGAGGACACCAGTCATATACATGTTCCACAGATACACATGTAGATGAAACACACCCATATGCACAAAAATTTGAAGGTGGGACCGTAAGAGCCATGCACTTTGGAAGCAAGGAGCCCTTAATTCTGTTTTATCTGCCAGTACCTGTGCTTTCTACAAATTCAGATGTGATTCTTATCTCTACGACATCTCATTTCCCTATTTAAAAACTAGAATTTTAGCATAAACTCTGATTAATCCAGCAACTAACCAAGTGGAAAATTCAGTAACAAGATATTTGTATAACAGCAATTAGGTAGAGCAATTGGCCATAAGAAGACCAGTGTGTGGGTAACTGGATAAAGAAAAAAAAACAAACACACAAAACACGATTGCCTGCTTTCATGCTGCTTAATACTAAACAAAGAAATCTCTCCTTTCTTCAACAGATCCAGGAGAGGGTTGTGAGGCTTATGTGAAATTGAAGAAAAAGGGAGGAAGGAAGAAAGAAGGAAGAAGAAAGTCTCTAGAAAAAGTATAAAAGGACAGATAGAAGAAAAAACAAAGATACTATTCTACAGAAGAAGATAGAAGGATGTGGGATAGGAATGAAGAAATAAAAGACATGAGAATCAATAAAGAAATATAAATGTTGGATAGGCAAATATGGCTAGATAATGTATTATGACAAACTATGAGTAATGAAGAGTAAAGACAGCTTAAACAAGAAGTGGTGGTTTCAAATGAGTGCAAATATCAGCGTGTATTCACTAAGGTAGAACTGATGAAACGCATGCAGAGGTTTGATCTCCAGTCCCATGCATCAAGATCTATTCTGGAAGGTTCCTCTGTGGGCTGTCATTTCGATATGATCATTGTTGACAAAATGGGTTTGGTATTGCAGACCGGTGCCTGAGCCCAACTTCTGTCTCTTCTTGGAGGTGTAATCGTGGATGAGCTACATAACTTCAGGTCAGTGGCTTTGCTTCTAAAGTAGACATAACAATACCTACTTTGCTGGAGTTGAGAACAGCAAATTAAACAGAATATATGGAAGAGTATTAACCAAGGGCACTAGAGACTATCAGCTCCATCAGGCTAATGACTTCCACGTGCCTAAACTAGATGTTGCCCAGCGGTGTTCAATACACGTGGCCTTCAGTTAACAATCAGAATGCCTCTGGTCTTTGACACAGCAGAAGCTTAGCGCTAGAGAGGCCACTGCCTGCCTTTCCCGGTGTACTCTGCTGAGCATCATATTTTAAAACCGGAACAAGTGTATTGCATACAAAATCCATCCCCGCGACGAAAATATTTAGACTAGAAACTGCAGAGAAAGCTTGTGAAGTTTTTAGCAATGTAATTCGAAAACATGGCCCAATTCCAAAGCAAATTTGAAATGCAGATTAAGAGCAGTATGTTTTGACGATGCTGAAACCCAGTCACAGAATTCCACATGAACGTGATGCTCTCTCTCCGTGGCTGCAGGCTTCAGAAAATAAAACTGTCAGGGTGTGAAAGGGTGAGTACCCTGGAACTCTGTAGTAACCATGAACTTGTTACTTGCAGAAATCAAGTGAACGTAAACAGCCTTGTGGAAATCTGCACGAAGCAGAGAACGCCAGTGATCAGAACTAGTGAATCCTTTTCCCGTCCCACTATTATGAACTTGCATCACCGACTCAACCTCTGTACTTAGATAATACTACAATTACAAGATTTAATGATCGCAGAAAACATAACAGAGGAAAGTTGTTTGACAAGATGTTTATTTTTGGCTTAATACAGAACAGGCGATTTTAAATATTTTTAAACCTGGAAAGGAAAACAGAAATAACTCGGTATTAATTTGTTCAAAATGTGTTCCAGTAAAGAAGCAGACCATTTCTGCCTTAAAATGATTTCTTTCTAATTTTTACTGGCGCACATGCTCACACACACACACACACACACACACAAACCCCTACACACACATCTATACACACATACACCTATACACACACACACACATACACACATACACACACACATACACACTACACACACACACCACACACACACCTACACACACCTACACACACACACACACACACACACACCTACACACACACACACACACACTTACACACACACACACCCTACACACACACACCTACACACACACACCTACACACACACACACTACACACACACACACACCTACACACACACATACCTACACACACCTACACACACATACACCTATACACACACACATCTACACACACACACCTACACACACACACACACGATACACCTATACACACACATCTACACACACACCTACACACACACACATCTACACATACACACTGTGTGTGTGTGTGTGTGTCTCACGCATGCACGACAAAATGCTTTACCAACCCACCAATTTCTTAAGCCCCAAGGGATACCTTTAATTGAACAAATTCTATGGGACCTATTTTTTTTCTTTTTCTACACAAACAACACAATTACAGAGTAATTTCCTATGGCAACATTCTAGTTTGAAAAGACATTGTGTTCACACTACATTAAGCGAAGCTAAAGTAGGTAAGCCTGTGATCTTCCTCTAAGACATGTTTCTTCAAGAAGCTAGCTTGCGAGATGAAATGAAACGGACTCCCAAAGCCTTCACCAGAATTCTGATGCCTAAGCCACACATGGAAAATCTTCTATATGGAAAATGCATTGCTTAAAAAAATATGGTAAGGCAAGGACTTCCCTAAATAGTGCCAGGTGACCCTCTGAGTAGATGCGGAAATATTTTTTTTTTCCTAATTGAACTTCATGACTCAAGGATATGCTTCTTCTCCTGACTTGACAATCCATTTTCATTAGACGTGGTATTTATTTCTCTGATCAACTATCACTTATTTAGGCAATGGGAAAATAGACACTGCACTTGGCAAACTTTGGGGATAATTGTATTTTTTAATTGTGCAAACTTTGAGTTTTGTGCCTATGGCACTAGAATATTTAAGAACTATTCCACGTAGAACTGGGATTTTCAAATTGGTTGTTTTCATGTTGAATGGCTTGTTTTGCTTTGGGTTAAGTTAGCTTTTTGTTTTGAGTCAGGGTCTTACATAATCCAGGATGGCCTCAAACTTACTATGACACTCAGGCTGGTCTCCAAGTGTGACGATGACAGGCCTGGGCCACCACACCTGGCTGTGTGCTTGTTTATACATTAGTGATGGAACCCCTGGAAGTTTTTACATGCATACCTTTTTTCTTCCTTGTTAGTCTGCCACGGAGTCTTGTTTGAGCCCTATAGCTCTTTGCTCTCCCCTTGTCTAGATTAATGTTTCTAGAGGATACAAGTGTTCTCCTTATACCTAGAGCGTCTGACTAGAGAGGAAGAAAACTCCTCAAATCGCATGCAGGTGAAGGACGTGGTTAAGTTAAGACAGAAAAGCCAAGTGAGCAACAGAAACCAATTGAAGAAAAACATTGTAGCTAAACCAAGCTGGACCAAATAAGTTGCAGACACTTAGTGTGAATTAATTCTAGGGACAAAATGTCAATATTCCTATAGAAACTTCTTACCCATTCCCTGTTGCATTCATGGGACTGAACTGTGGAACTGAACTGTGCTACTTAAAGGGTCAGGTTGGTGAGCAGTTAGTTCTACGAGAATTTGAGACCCTCCACGCAGGCAGTTTAGTGTGTTCCATTAGCTCGATCGAGCCTTCCATGTTGATCTAACCTTTCAAACAGTAGCATATATAGTCTCCTACATATGCTGAATTTTAGATTGCTAATCTTAGTTCTGGAGATTGACTGGAAGACTATAAAAATTAGGTTTTGGTTATTCCTCCCAGCTCCATGGCTCCCAGAAATAAAAACTCAGACTCAAAATATATTTACAAATACCTTAGCCATAAAACCTAAACCTAGCTAGGTTTTCTTTGGCTAGATGAAAGCCAAAATATCACATTTATTTTAGCCTATATTCTGCCACATGCTGGTTACTTGTGCTATGCATCCATTTCCTCAGATCTTCCCCCATCTGTCTCTATCCCAGAATTCTTTCTGCCTCCCAGATGTCCCACCTCCTATTTCCTGCCTAAGCCATAGGCCGTAGGCTCTTCAATTGACAGATTCAATTGATGGATCCATACAGTACACAAGATACAGAAGACAGCATACGAGGGTAGAGACAGAAGAGGATCTTATCCGTACGTCTCTCATAGTCCTCACACTATTTAAGTTCTATCTTCTTCATTAGAATGGGTGGTGACCTCCTTTGGTCCTTTGGTCGGGAGTGGGCCCAAAGTAACTTCATCTTTGGGCTAAACATCACTAAGGATCAATTGCACGCCTGACATGGACAGTAGGACTTAGAAATCATTTAGGAAAATTAACATTAATCTGATCCTTCCTGAGGTGGTTTGGGAGTGTCTGGTGAGTCTCTCCCCTGGGGGGGGTGCTCTCCCCACCCCGTTATCAGAGCCCTTAGCGTCTGTTGGTCCCCACCCCCTTGCCCACCGGCTGCTCACAAGACCACAGAAGGGGCTGCTCTGCTGACAGGTTTATGAGCCCCAGTAAATGTCAGGGGTCCCCACCGCCTTTCTTTGTGCTGTTTGTGTGTTGGGGTTTTGTAATATGGAAAGCAGCTACTCTGTAGCCAGCTAGGACAGGATCGCTGAAGGAGCTGCCCAAATGAATTAAAATGGCTTGGAAAACAGTTGTGACCACGTACGTGATAGCATCAGGGTCACTTTCACAGCAGCATAGAAGGGACCACGCTTGAATAAAGGCTGAAGAATACAGTATTGTTTCCGGGGTGATTTAATTCCCTGTGAATGCTGTTGGCCCCGCATAACTGCAGTGATCCAATTGTGCAGTAACGGGAAGGGGAACGGAGATGAGGGTGCCGCTCTGCAGAATCTTGGAGAAGGACAAATAATGCTTGCTTTTGCTCACTCCCTGGTTAAAATAAACGCAAGCACCTATGTATGTATGTATGCATGTATGTACGTATGTATGTATACACACACATGTGCAGATATGTTCAGGGCCTGAATCACTATATCACATGACAAACACTGATCACGTGGAAATCCATTCTGCCCCCTCGGGCACGCACCGTTCACTCATACCGTATTTTAACTTGTAAAATGTGAAACCACAGAATGCATTGGTGTGTACCTGCCGTCGGTCTTGAAGCTCTCAGGACTTTAGATCCAGCAGCCTGCAGGGCCCTTTGCAAAGCTTGGAGTTGTCAGCACAAGAGCAAAGAGAATCAGATCTGTGCCAGGTAAAGCCCTAAGCACTCTGTCAGCACTATTGCCCTGCGTGGGCGCACGCATCAGCCATATGTTTCTGTGTGTGCGCACTTTTATTTTCCTACCTTTTGCACCGAAGACTGAAAAGACAGTTTCCATCAGGGCCAAGTGCTCATAAGCCACAGCCATCAACCTGGCCTCACACTGTGCCACTCAGAAATCACCGGGATCCCTTAGCTGTTGCCTCAGTGACAGCACACAGAGAAGTGCCCCAACGCGCTGGTTCGGATCAAACATGATTTACTATCATACATATGTGAGTCGGCTGGGCTCAGATGGTCACAGCTGAGCACCGCTGGAGGTGGATCTGCTGCGTGTCCTGCGTTGTGACATCCATCTTTTATCCAGGACCGGCAAACTGGCTGAACGAGTCCTGCTGATTATGACAGCAGATGCGCAAATCTGGGTGGGGGGAAGCCCACCTTGTTCTTACGTCTTACGACCTTGTTCTTCTCGTCTTAAAACAGGCACATCAAGGCTACCTCTGAATTCCACTAAGTCAAAAAAAAAAACAGAAAATCGCATGATCAAATATAGCTGCAAGAGACAGGGAAGCATCCATTCACTCTGTTGCTGGGAAGCGCTACAAAGTCACAGCCCCATGGTGTGGATAGGGAATGGTGAAGAATTGAGGTCCGCACATGGTGCACCATTACCTAGAATTGCTCCTGAAAGATGGCGCCCTTTCTGAGAGCTTTAGAATTTATTCTATTTCTCCTCACAAATCAATGCGAGGAGATGAAATAAATTCATGACTAGACACGCTGGTGCTAACTTTAATATCAGGCAACTACATTCACAAATTCCAACCGCCATCCCCTAAGAACGGGCTCTTGGCCAATTAACTTAATTCTTGAAACCTCGTGTTCTCCTACGCGATGAATGCTGTGTTTAGCATCAGAGCCAACGTTCCTTGTCATCAAAGAACTTACAACTTCCAGAGTTCAATTTCATAGGTGCCTTAACTCTCTCTAGGCTACACCAGGGGTGCTTACCGTCTGAAAAGCCAGGCTAACCGTGAGCGGCCTGCCTTGGCAGAATGCAAACCTTATTCTCAGAACTGTGGAGAGGTAAGAACAAAATGGCGCTGCATCCTCTACCGATTCCAAAGCTGCACATTGAGCTGTTCTTCCATCCGCGGAGACGCGGGCCTGAATCTGCGTATCCGTATCCTAGGTGACTCTCCAAGACACACTGTATCCATTGTGGATTTCTGAGCTGGGCTTCTGGGCCCTTTTGTCCTGCAGAAGTACAGTTGTAAGACCGTGTCTGGCTTGGACAGCAACCAAAGGAAGAAAAACACAGCTGAGCTGCACAATTCCAAATTGCTCTTTTGTTATTGTGCTTCTTACATTTATTTGCTTACTTTTTTTATTTTTTGAATGTGTAGGGGCACATAAGCATCCGTATGCCTGCCCGCCTTTGCCACAGCATGTATGAATAATAAAGGACAGTTCTCAGGAATCAATTCATTCCTTCTAGCATGTGGGTTCCGGGGATTCAACTCAGGCCACCCAGCTTGGTAGTAAGCACTTTCACCCACTGGACCGAGTCATTGACCTATTGGTCTTGTTTCAACAGCCTCTGATCTAGAACCTCGAACTGAAGATGAAATAGTCTTGCAGGTACAAAGACTTTGTGCCCAGAAGACCTGGGTTTGGCAGAGCTTTAGTGTTAATGATACAACCAAAAAAAAAAAAATTCGTACTTCATTTTGCTCATTAGCAAGATGCAGAAAGCCTTGGGAAAGTTACTCAATATGCTTCTAGGCTCCCCTTTTGGGGAAGTGTCAGTGATAAGGCCTATTAAGTGGCTGGCTCGCCCTGGAAGCTGGCTTCCCTCTCCCACACGTGATTAGTCAGCACTTCTGCTGAGTAGCTCATGAGAGTGTAAGTCATCTGTGTGTAATTGGTCTGACTCCTGCTGGAGGGATACACTGTGCATACACTTCTGATTTATCTGTATTCGGGAGGTATATAATAATTATTAATAACTCAAGTAAGTGGAAAAACAGACCAATCAATCAATCATAAAAGAGTGCAGTCGGAAAAGCTCGCTAACACGATGCTAGAGATCGAGCAGAGAGCCTTGTGCATGTTAAGCTCTACCACTGAGTCATAGCCCACGACGGCACTTTTAGTAAGACATGGTGTGAAGGTTAATACTCATTGTCAACCTAATTGGATTTGGAATCACCTAGGAGACCCACATCCGGGCATAACTGTGAGAGCGTTTCCAAAGAGGTTTAATTGAGAATGGAAGTCCTACCCCAGTTGTGAGTTGCACTGCCCTCAACCATGGGCTAGGGGCTTGCATAGACCAGAAAAAGAGGAAGAAAGTGATCTGAGCACCATGGTCTGTCTCTCCCTGCGTTCAAATTGTGAACTCAAAATGATCAGGGCCTCCCAGTCCCCCAGCAGCCTTTCTCAGGCAAGATAATTGTATCCATTTTGACTGTAAGCCAAAAGAATCCCCCCCACCTAGCTTTTAGTTGCTTCTTGTCAGATATTTGGCCACGACAACCAATGTAACTAACACAGATAGTAAGGGTAGCTTGTGCTCAACTCTGGCAATGAAAGCTCAGCTGGAAGGATGGGGTGCATTCTCGTTCACAGACCTTCAAACTATTTTTTATTATTAATCATTTTATTCCTTTACATTTCAAATGATATCCCCCTAACTAGTTACCCCTGCCCACCCTCCTACCCTATCCCCCTCCCCCGTCCCACTTGCCTCTATGAGAGTGCTCCTCCACCATTCACCTACTCTACCTCATCCCTCAAGTGTCCCCCTATGCTGGGACATCAAGCCTCCACAGGACTAAGGGCCTCCCCTCCCATTGCCGTCAGACAAGGCCATCCTGTGCTACATATGTATCTGGAGTCATGGGTCCCTCCACGTGTACTGTTTGATTGGTGGTTTAGTCCCTGGAAGCTCCGGGTGGTCCAGTTAGTCCATATTGTTCTTTTTATGGGGTTGCAACCCCCTTCAGCTCCTTCAGTCCCCCCAGGCTCAGAAAAGACTCCAGTGCCCCAAAATCCAGGCCTTCACCAATAACCCAGAATCATAGGATTCTCAAGTGAGTCCACTGATAATTTTGACTTTTAATAAAAGACAGAATCATAAATTCTTGTCATCCATAACGGCGTATATTAAACCTGAAGAACATTATGCTAAGTCAGACACAGGACAATTATTGCCCAGTCTTAACCTGTGGGTAAGACCTAAAATGGTGGAAACTCACAGAAATAGGTCACAGAATGGTAAGTACCAATGACTGGGGAAGGGGGACTGTGATGAGGTGGTACCAATCAGAGGGGACAAAGGCCAACATGAGAAGGGCAATTTCTTGAGGTCTGTGGCATAACATGGTGATCACAGTAAGTAATCCTGGGTAGGTCAGTGTTTACGTGTAGAGAAGGCATGTCCTATCAGTGCCCTGCCTCTTAGGCTGCCCTGTTTCACATAGATGGGGCCAGCGATGGGACCAGTGAGGTCATTATGGGAGCCCTTTCTCAAACAGATGCGCCAGGAAGTTAAGAGCAAGATGCTTCTTTAACTCATCTGAGAAAGAAAGGGAACCACTGTCAGCATCTGGGAATGAGCGAGTCTGACCCAAAACTACAGATGCTGTCATGAGTTTCCTTTGTCTGTCCAAGCTGAAAAGAAACAATCTAAAACCACCCACTCAGGCTGGATCACACTTAACGCCGTGCTCCTCTCTTCTTTTGCTGACTGCTACAGCTTTCAAAATCTCAACTTTGTCTTTCCCTGCCTAGCCTGACTCCACAGATATATGACTTATAAAAATACACATTCATAGAATTGGCCCTAATCTCTAATAATATTCAACCTACTCTAACCATCAGCTTCCTTACCCCTTCCTCAAATCAAACAAGCAAAACCCACACCCCACACAAAGTCCTTTATAGCGTCTTCTTATTCCGAAACTCCTTACAGATCGACATACTCTCACTGAAGTAGCAATAAATTCCATGTGTCCAAGTCCATGGGTTTCCTGGTGGCCTTTGGCTGCAGGGCAAGTTATCACTAAGAGCTGACTATATTCTGGAAGTTTGTTGGTTTTCTGCTTTGCTGACTGACTGCTGTCTTTTGCCTACCACCAAAGCCACCATCTTTGTCAGGAAACGTGACAAACATCCACATATATAATCCATGTCTCTGAGAAGACTACATTCCTCGTTCATCTCATTGATGCTGTGTCCTGTCATTCACCCACAGGAAAAGCAGTCTTGAATAACACTGGGTAGACATTCCAAATCCCAAGTATGCTGAGCATCTACATGGAGTGCTCTTTAGCTAAAGCTCATGGGAGATACTGTTCTGCATGTGTGTATCGATTAACCTGCAAGTATTCTCCGTGGCGTGGACACAGATGGCTCTTGATGTGGCCTCTGAAATCTCTTATCTGTAAAGGAACAGGAAGCAAGTACCTTCTAATAAGTCTAAAGCTAAACGAGCCCTGCCATCTACCAGTTCATCAATTCATCCTTCTCTGGACATCGGCAAGAGGCATTAACCAAATGTAATTAACTTTTTTTTATTAATGGTTACTCGAAATCTGGGACTTCTCCTCCCGATTTTAAAATATGCAGGGCCATTTATTTCAAGTGATTTCCAGACTTTGATAGGTTGAATATTCTTTCATGCCGACGAAGGCATAAATGCACAGATGCTAACTGGAATAACTATAGAAACCATCGCATCCTACTCTCCAGCCCTGGAACAGCCTTCAAACATCTCAGAATAATCAACCACTGAGGGAAGCACCAAAGGGATAGAGAACCATCTGGGCTGTATGGCTGGAACACTTAAACAGCTTGTAAAGGGGAAAAGCCAAACCCCTCAACAAAACCTGGCAGGTGATAAACACAAGACGTATACATCAGAGCAACCAATTGTTGTAGACCAACAAGATCAAGATCAAGTCACAAGAAGACACCGTTGGAACCCAGGGCCCCAGGCTGGAACGAAAAGACAAGGAGAAAAAAAAAAAACCCTGCAAAGTAATAAGGCTAATTACAGCTATACGGCAGTAAATGCTACTCACGAGACAGCGATTTATTCTCTACAAAGGATGGGAAATCCAAATATAATAAAATCACACGGAACGTTGTCCTCATCAAGCATTCGTTAGATAGTCCAACTCCGCTGTGAGCAGACTGTAAGGCAAGCCTCATGAGAAAGGTCTGCTCTATAATTATCGAAGTCAGTCGATTCTTCAGATTGGAAGGTACCATCCAATCCAAAAATGACTTCAACCTAAGCCCTGTGGGGCAGTAAGCAGAGTTTCCGAACAACCCCAGCTCTTCCAACACAATAAGGTTTTCTGAAACATTTCCACTTGCTCTGCCTCTTTGTCTCTCTGCTAGCCTCAGGCAGTTCTTAGCTCACGGACTCATTCAACAAACACAACTATCTGAGCCAAACGATGCTTGTCTCGTTTGTGCATGACTCACTCCACCCTTGGCCTTCCGGAATCCTCTGAGAACTGAGCTCGAGCCTTCAGTAAGGACTTGCCTAATATGATATCAAAGCTTCACTGAATGTCATTTCCATCTGTCTCTACCACTGGGAGAGTAGGGAACATCAAACTAAGGACTTTCTACTGCGTGAGGGCAGTTCCCATCGTTCAAACATTCTACTGTCCTTTCGTTTGTATGTATGTTGAGTCATGGCTTCCTCTCCAAAATGTCATTGTTTCTAAAATGTCAAAACAAGAGTGGTTCCCTCCACTTACCCTTGCCTTCTAACCCCAGCATGCAACACTGCTTGCCTTCTAATCCCAGCATGCAACACCACTTGCCTTTTAACCCCAGCACACAACAGTGACTACTTCTGTCATTGTACCCTATCATACATCCTTTTCTGAAACTTGCAGTTTTCCTTTACAGTTTGTATTAACATCTTTGATGCTCAGATTTGCAGGACTGCGTTCTTCTTACCGCAGGTCTCCTAGGATACTACTATGGGAAGGGGTCCTTCTGTACTATGTTTATCAATGGTGCCCTTCCCATGGCAATCACAATAAATGTCTCTAAGTGTCAGAAAACAAAATACAATGACATAGCACACTTGTCATTGCCTTTATCCTCAAGACATTGAGAAAGACATAGGTGGCTTCCTGTGCAAATGCCCTCTGGCTTCTTCCAAATGTGACCTCACGAGCACCCTTCAGTTAACAGATGGACCTTAACTTTTGGAGATTGCCACCATGATCCTCCCAGTGCAATGAGAAAACTGAAACACATCTGAAGACACTGTCCACCATCAGTACCGTCTCCTATCATTCCTTGCTGTGCTACTGACCATTCTTGCTGCTAATGAAGAACTTAAGGGATGAGGGCTTTATTTTGGTTCACAGTGCAGAGGAGTTCAGAGAAGTATGGAGGAAGTTGTGTGTTGAGAGGGCACTAGCCAGGGAACAGAGGAAGGTTAATGCCAGTGATCAACTGTCTTTCTCCTTTTCACCCTTTTATCTAACCTGAGGACCTAGTCTGTGATATGGCACCACTGATATTCCAGGCAGGCCTTCCTTCCACAGTTAATCTTCTCAAAAAACAAAAAAAAAAAAAAAAAACAAAAAAGCAAAACAAAAAAAAAACAAAAACAAAAACAAAAAAACACGTACCCAAAGGTGGGTCTTATTAATGCACTAAGTGATTTCTTAATTCGATCATGTTGACAGTCAACATCTACCATCATACTTGCCCCTGTGCATCGTGTGCATGTGCATGTGCGTGTGTGTATGTGTGTGTGTGTGTGTGTGTGTGTGTGTGTGTGTGTGTGTGTGTGTGTGTGTGTGGTATTTGTGTGCAGATACTCTTACCTGATCAGGCATATGTAGAAGTCCAATTTTGGCACTGGATGTATTAATTGCTTCTCCACCTTGCTCTTTGAGACAGAGTCTCTCCCTGACTTTGCCATTTCAGGTGGGCAGAAAATCCCTGGCATCCACTTCCCCCCCTCCCCAGAGCACCTATTACAGATATGTTTCCCCTATTTGACTTCTATAAATGGATGTCAAGAATCAAAACTCAGGGTTTCATGCTTATACAGCAAATGCTTTACCCAGTCCTTTACTGAGCAACTCTTCAGGCTGATACTTATTGCTCAATATTACTCATTCCAAACCAAGAAACCATAATTCCCTATTGATATTATTGTAACATATTGCAAGTTGACTTGTCTACCCCCTCCTAGCTACCTTTAACCTGATTGCATGGTAATATTCACAATGCCCATTGACACACTATTGTCCCTCTCCTAAGACCCTTCCCTATGTCCTCATGGGCCTCAGGATAAACACTTCTCAACATTGACATTCTTTTCAACATTGAAGCTCTTGAGGTCCCTTGCTTTTCTTCCCATCCTCCTCATCTTGTTTCCCACCTCATGCCCCATGGTCCAGTCAGGAATGGTAACAGCATTCAACATTACTTTCTTTTTGTCTTTGGGCCTCTACATCTGCCATGCCCTGAACATGGATCATTTTTTGATATCTTCATACTCTCCTGAGACTCCAACTTTTGTGGAGTCTATTCTAATATTCTATTCTGTGGGAAGTCTTTCCTTAACTCCATTTTCCTATGCAGTCCAGGTTAGGCCCCTCCCCTTCTCTCCTGTCACTTGATAAGCCCTTTATCATTTATCACTTCTTTTTTTATAATTTTCAGTGGTGCCTCATGCACTTATGCTGACCCAACTCACTCTTAGAAAACACTTTCCACATGAGATTCAGGTCCCAAAGACTCACATTTCTACATGGTTCTCCTAGAGGGAATAGCAGACTTATTATTCTTTCTTTAGGTCATAACATATGTGTACCTCCTCACAGGGATAAACCAACACTGGTCTCCTGACATCACACAACGAACATATCTCCTAAGAAACATCTCCAATTAAATGAATCGCGTGTTTCTTTCTTCTTGGTGTAGTTTTCTGAAAAGCTGCTACTCGAGAAATGTGGAGACGTTAGAACTGAATTAGGACCACAGTTATAATTTCTTCTCTAAGTAGTAACAATACGGGACAGAGAGTCACACAAGTGGTCCTACTGAAATGACACCACCATCAAGAAATGCAAACTAGTTCCCAAGTCTAAGACTAGATGAACCAAAAGTAACTAAGTACAATGCATAGAACACAGACTGCATATGGGTTGGTTAAGCTATCAGCAAGAAAATTTGACGTGATTGATGCAACGGTAAGTGTTCGGGCTGACCTCTAAATCTCAGGGACCTGAGCTAAGAATATATGGCTGTGACGGCTTCAGCACACACAAAAATCGGTCTGGAACCAAGGACCTGTGTATGGTAAGTCTCCACTGTTTTGCATTCTATACAAGTTGTTTGGAAATTTACAATGAGATGGAGGAAAACGTGAGTGAGAAGGAGGATCCATGAAAACTCTCTAGGGAAGAGTTGTCCCGCTAACCTTTGCTCACAAACGACAGAATAAGCTGTTCATAATGGAGAAGTTCTTGCGATCCTGTCTAAGGTTCCAGAAAGCAGAAAAATAAGAACGGGTCAGAAAAGAAAGGAACAGAGCAGAGAGTGGCAGCATTGATGAGGTGTCCCCAGGGCTTTGCAGGTTGTAGATCACCCTGTAGAAATGAAAGGGTGATGGGGATGGGTGTCTCCAAGCTTGGTGGAGAAAAAAACAAGCAAGGAAAGACACTAGCATGCTGGGTGTCATCCAGATGCAAAGACACTGTCTTTGGATGGCTGGATGGGAGAACGATGCTGTTAGCCAGATGCTCTCGTATTTGGTTCAGATCTGTATTTCCATTCGCAACCTAAGGCTCTAATGCAGCAGCACACTGTAGGAGACATAGCCACAACTGTTTGCTCAGCCTCGGGATTTGGGAGACCTCCAGACCCAAGTTGCTGTCAAGTGTCCTTTCTCACACTTTCTGGGGAAGCTGGGAAAAGCCAACTAAAGAAAGAGTTGGACCAGTGTTCCGTGTATTGTGTTTCACAGAGCATCGCTGTCTTAGCGTACTCCAGGAAAATAGCTGTACCCTGATCAGATGACTAAGGAAAGGCTGAGCATCCTGCTTCTCTCTTTGGAAAGAAATCATGGTGAGTTAAAAACTCATTAACCTCTTTACAAGGCAGGAAGTTCGGACACACAGCATCATATGGGTGAACTTGGAGAAGGGCACGCTCAGTGAACTAAGTCAAATACAGTGTGATCTCACTTGCATGAGGTCCCTACAATAGCCAAACCACAGAAATGGAAAACAGAACAGTGGTTCTCAGGGGCTGTTGGGGATGTGTTGACACCGACTCTCTAATGGGAATAGAGTATCAATTTGGAATGATTCCGAAGTTTGCAGATGGGTGGTGGTTGTACGGTAATGCAACCACGCTTCCTGCTACTGTGCTGTACAACTGAAAGAAGGGTTAGGATGGTGATTGATGCCATGCCTTTCTACCACAACTGAAGATGTTTTAATTCCCTATGAAGATCCGTTCTAATAAGGAGTAGCTATTAGAATATTTTTGTCATTTGGCCTACAGCTCAGAAATGGAATCCTGAGCTTATGGTCTGAGGACCAGAAGAATAAGCATAGTTAGTGACCAATGGCTGCCATCAGTCACCTTCATGCTCTTTGAAACTGAGGTAAGACTAAGCATACATACTTGAGTACCTGTCTACATCCCACATAGCATAGCTTGGATGGCCTCTCTAAGACTCATGTTGGAATTTAACTCACATTGAGAGGTATGGAGAGGTGGAAGCCTTGAGATGTGTTTAGGTCAAAGAGATTCATGTATGACTAGTTTCTCTTTAGAACAGTCCTTTATAAAAGTACCCAACTGTGGTTCTTTTTCTTGCACATACCCCTCTCACTATGCAATATCCTGAGCCTCATTGGGACTTCTTCTTCTTCTTCTTCTTCTTCTTCTTCTTCTTCTTCTTCTTCTTCTTCTTCTTCTTCTTCTTCTTCTTCTTCTTTTTTCTTCTTCTTCTCCTCCTCCTCCCCTCCTCTTCCTTCTCCTCCTCCACCTCCTCTTCTTCCTCTTCTTCTTCCTCCTCCTCTTCCTCTCTTCCTCCTTCCTCCTCCTCCTCCTCCTCCTCTTCTTCTTGCTTTGACAAAACACTTTAAAAAGGAAGGGGTTATTTTGGCTCATGGTTTGAAAGTTCAGTCAGTCCAGCATGATAGAACAGGCATAGTTCCATGAACATGAACACAAGGCAACTTGTCACAGTTGGTTCACTGTCAGGAATCACAGGGATGAATATTGGTGCTCAACTCAGATTCTTGATTTTACTCATTCAAGGAAGCCTAGCCTGGGGAATGTTGACTCCACAGTGAACACCAGCCTCCTTACCTCCACTAATGCTATGTAGAAAATCCCTCACAGACATGCCCAGGATTTCAGGCTCCTAGGTAATTCTAGATCCTATTAAGGCTTTTCAGAGAGTTCTCACCAGAAAGAGGTTCTATAACTGATGGGACTCCTCAGCCCTGGTTCTTTCAGCCTCCATAAATTGAAAAGGAATAAACTTTTACTCTTCACAAATGATTTGGTGTGGCATCAACAAATGGAATACGATTCGGACTTGCCCTGGCTTGAGATGTCTACAAGGAGACAGCTGCCTGATCATGGGAGAAAAGGTCTGAAACTGTGCCAAGAGGCCTGAAACCAGACAACACTAGGGTTTCTGCCTTCTGCTCCGTCCTCTAACCCACCTCAGAGAGCAAGAGGTTGTTCTGTTTGCTCCCTACTACTATCTCATTTTCAAGTTGTCTTGTTTAAAGGACTCATAAAGAAAATAACCCATGACTTATCAAGACTAATTTTCACTTTGAACACTGTGAGTTTGTTGAATTTGACCACTAGCCTACAGGAAAAGCATTTCATAGTTTCACCTAGATACTTGTATGATGTGGGAAACTCAGTCCTGAAGCACATTTTCCCCCCAATTCACACACCCTCTATATCTCCAGTCGTGACCTTGGATAACTCCACTAGCCCGCTCCATGATTCCATACCAGCCTTCCTCTCCCCATTCCACCCACCTCTAGAGATCACTCCAAATTTAAATGAAGTATAAGATAGTCAAGTGCCAGCTCCCTAAGCCTTCCATAATGTTCCTTGTCTCCAGGTATCCTGTATATTTTCTCATGGGAGCTGAGTCTATGGTGATAATCAGTCTCTGGTCTGGATTTTTTCCTTTATTTTTTTCCTTACTTTCCCTTCCCTTAATATAGTTATTTTTACACACACAAATGTATTCATCCAAATTCCAAATTTCTTAATTCCCCTGTAAATACTCTCCTTTACCTTTTCCCCTTGCTCTGCTCTAGCTACCTAAAATTATTGTTTAACAAATTCTACTCAAGAATTACTCATTCTGAGTGTGTCTGCACGAAGCTTCCCCAGTCGCCGCTAGTATGCAATCTGTAATCTCTTTTTATTTGAAACCTCTCCCTCTAATCTGAATCTAATCCCCCTCTAATCTATAATTGCAAAAGGTTATATTCCACACCACCTTTGCCTGAGTGGTTTTCCAGAATACCCTACTCTTGCTCCTGCATTAGTAATAATTCATTTGTGCATGCAAGTGGCAGTTTGCTATTTATTACCAAGGCATCCTATGCTAAGCGTGGATTTTTGTCGTGGTTGTTGTTCTTCGGAAACTCCTTTAGATGTGTTTATTTTATGCATTTACTTACCCGTTTGATTTCTCTGCTGCACTCTAAACAGCTTTCAAGAAGCGACAAATTCAAATACATACATGAACACAGACAAAAGCCAAATATTAAAATACCCCAGCAATACAAGATGAATCAATAAGGTGGCCATGCAAGAAATGGTCTGGAAACTGAGAGAATGGAATTCTGGTTTTCTCCTCGGAGAGAGGAAGGAATCTCCATTTGGGTAGATTGAAGGGTACAGAGCCTAAGAAACCCACCTAGCCATGATCACGGGCATAACCACTTCAGAGCAGCAGAGGTGAACTCAGGACAAAAGCTACTAACTCATTGTTTGTGTCACTGTAACTTTTCAGGCTGGTTCCCCTCAGTGGTGACTCAGGTACCTCTTTTCCTGCCACTTTCAACTCATGATCTCCATGGGGACTCACAGCGCTCATCCCTTCTGTCACTGCTCCATGAGGCCCAACTCAACCACTAGGGAGTTGAGTATTTTTGTTTCTCTGGCAACCAGGGAGGAACAGTATTCAGACTCAGGTCAGAAACATGGAAGTCTGCTATGGACTCAGCATTTTGGAGGTTTCTTCTCAAGGAACAATAGTGTGTAAAATATTATGCAGGATTAACAGCAGAGCTGTGAAATGCTTAAACCCAGGAGAGGTAGATGTCCACTTAGGATCTGTACAAAACCAGCAATTAGCTTTTAACTAAATGGATCTTCAAAGGCCATTGTTATCTAGTATCTTAGTCCTTTACGGATGCATTAAAAAGCGTCGCAGAGGAGACAGCCTCAAGTGTCTTCCCTCAGATGTCAGCTACTTTGCTTTTTGAGACAAGGTCTCTCTCTCTGGCCACTCAACAATTACATTGGACTGGCTGGATGAACTTCAGAGCCGTCCACTCTACCCCCTTCCCCAATGCTGGGATTGCTAGGATACACTATCACAGCTGGCTTTAAAATGTGCGTTCTGGAGCACACACTCAAATCTTTGTGAGTACCAGGTAAGCACTTTGCCAACTGAGCTATCTGACCAGCGTTTTTCTTAAGGAGAAGCCCCACAGATTCTGAAAGTCTGGGCCTCGCAAATCTGCACCCTCGTTACTGGTCACTGGAGAGCATCTCTAAGCTGTGTCTCACGTGCTGCCCCGTCTCCTGCGGGCTTGTCTCTACCACACTTTTCTGTCTCCTTTGACGAGTCTATAACCGACTCTGCAGACAGGAAGATTGCTGTTTCCCCAGGCGGCTCCATTTTGTTCCCCCCTTCCTCTTTCCCTTCCCACACTTCAAACTTGTGTGTTCATCTCCTCAAGGCCTTGAGCCTCTGTCCTTTCTCTAACGCTGGCCAACTTAGTATTCCTGGCAGAATTCAGGTGCATCCTGTGGCTGAGCTCTTCCAACTCCTTGATAGAGATTTTTAATAAACTCAGTCCTCACAGTCACTCCTGGGACATTCTGCTAAACACCTCCTTGAAGTTAATCTGTGGCCATTTAGTCACCGGTTCCATTACTTTTAGTTTATGGGTTTGGAGCCAGTTTTCAATCTGCACCAGAGTTTTCCTACCCCAGCCAATTTGAATGAGCTTTGCAAGTAAAATTTCATGGGACTTTTTTTTTTTATCACGTCTTTGCTAAAGTCCAAATAGATAACATCTGCTGTGTTGCTGTGTTCTTCTTACTCATTCATGCAGTGGATTGTGTGTCTGTGTGTGTGTGTGTGTGTGTGTGTGTGTGTGTGTGTGTGTGCGTGTAAGAAAATGTGTATAGTTTGGGTGTGTGACTGTGTGTGAGTATGTGTCAGAGTATGTATACATATGTAAGAGTATGTAAACACACACAACAAGTGTACACGCATGCATGCATGCATGCACATTGCATGTGTGCTCATGGTTCTTTTCAAGAAGCAAGCTGTTAAATTTTCCTGGTGCAGTTGGTCCCTAAAAAATCTATGCCACTTTGGTCCTGGGTTGCATTATCCTCTGGTTTGGTTCTCATTAATTTTCACAGGTGAGCATTCTTCTTCTCTCCTAATATTTGTCTTGTACCATAAGCAACTATGTTCGCCGACAGCACAGCGGAGCTTATAGCCCCGTATTTCACAGACTTGCCTCAGCCCTGATTCTAGAGCTTCAGGGGTTTGTGATCTTCTCCCAGCTGCTTCTAATCAAAGCTAATTCCTTCTCATAGCAGCTCCCCCTCCTTCCCATTCCGAGTGTGGACACCAATCTTCCTACTAAGTGAGATGACTCAGGGTGCTTGGGAAGCAGAATCTCATTTCCTCCCCATTTCCCAGTTCTAGCTGCTGGCCTCCCTATGGTCAATTTACCTGTTCTAAATGCACCTCAGACTCCTCCACCCTTCAATCGTGATATTTTGCTGAGTAGGACTGCTTCCCTACCTGCTCCCTAAGCTTTAGAAGAAGCGTGTGAGATGGAGCACACCTAGGGCTCTTGTGCTGGGCTCAGGAGCTGCTCTAAGTGAGGGTTCATGCTGGCCCAGGGGTTCCCTGCAGGGTAGGGCTGAGGGTACAGAGACAGCCTGGGAAGCCAAAGTGAATACTAGAAGGGAATGTCAGCAATGATTTGCAGAAGACTGAGGGAAAAGCCTGAGAGATGGGGGCTGCATGAAGGTGAACGTGGAACAGTTGATGCAATGGAGAAGTGAAGGGTTTGCTGGGAACATTCAGTCATGGTGCTAAACTGCTTCCCTGAAGAGTGAATCTTAAAAGACCAGAATGTTGTGGATGCAGAATGCAGGAAAGCTTTCTCTCACTTCCTCCTGGATTCTGGGTTCTACTTACTGAGAGAAGCCCATGATCACTCAGGGAGACAAAAGGGAGTCTGGGAGCTCAGAAAAGACACTCCCATGCCCACCTCCTGCATAGCCTTCCAGAAAGGACAGAGGAAGGGAAGGACTGCAGAAACACTTTGCTTCTGGTTCTTCCACACTGTTTGGTTTAATTGACAAACAATTATTTTCATACACTATATTCTACTCATTCCCCTCCTCCAATTCCTCCAAGATCCTCTCCACCCCATATCCACCCAACTCTGTGATACTCCTCCCTCTTTCTTTATAAAAAGCAAAAGACAAAACACACATGAAAACAAGGAACTCAGAGATAGCCCTTTCTGATGGTTTGTCATTAGAATTTCACCGCACGTCCCTAGTTAAGTGGTAAAGTGAGGATCGTGAAATTCCTATGTGAGAGTCCAATAACACTAGAGACATTGCAATTTTCTTTTGTGCTTGAAATTCTTCAGTTATTCAGAGCCCTCCAATCCACTTATTCAATGCATTTTTATCAAGTTGAGAGAATTTACCAGACATTGAACTAAGCTTCAAGTTTACTCTCTGCTTTGAATTCCGTTCTCCATTAATCATGGTCTACTGTTTCCACAGTCCAGTCTTACCACCATCACATTCTGTTGCAAAGGTTAAAAGTAACTCGGACCAAGGGAAGGAAAATGTGGCCTAGCCAGTCAACAGACCAGAAAAATGGACACCGATAAAGCTAACTGCAAAGGCTCCCAAGGCCAGTATTTCTCCTTGGGCGTAACGTGACTCTAATGTGTCTAGTGAGCCTCTCAGAGGCTTAACTAGCAACAGTTAGTCACTGTGGTAAACTTCTTCCCCTGCCAAGTGAACATAGAGGCATTAAAGGATTTGAAGAGGGAAGAGGGAGTTGTCTGATCCTGTAAAATGGAACACTTCTTGCTTTCAATTCATCCCGGACTCTGCGTCTTGGGGGACACCCCCACAAGTACTCAGTGACAAAAGGCAGAGTGAGAGCTCAAAGCACATGCTTCCAGACTCACTCCCTGCATTTCCCTCCAGGTCAGACACGGAGACTCACTAGAATGAAGGGCTCCCTGAACCTTTTGTATTTGACACCACTGTTAAAGAATAAAGTCTACACCTTTGCCTGGAAGCATTGGCCACTTTTTGACACAAATAAGCTTCCCCATAGAGCTCAGCTGCAGAGTTTAGGGTTATAGGTTCTCCTACATATAATTGGCTGTTCCTATGGAAACAAGACCTTGAGTCTATATTCAGTCCAGACCAGATATTGACCCCATTATAAAACTCCACTTGGCTGTGAATATTTCAAGGCACTGCTTTATCCAGATCTTACCTAATTCTATCCTTCTCCAGAGTGCTAGGGTACTGCTGAATTTTCCTTGCTTTTTGAGACGCCCATTAGTTAGGGTACCACGTCCCTCATTGCTTTGGATCCATAAACTCAAATGTATCGGGGTATTGATGTTCTCCTGGTGATCCTAGAATGCTGGGTGCTACAGAGTGGATTTCCCAAGATTGACAGAAGGGCCACAGGTTTCTTCCCTGTACTCAATTAGACATGGTTCTGTACTTATTCTCTTCAAAACATTGTAAAAGATGGACTTTTACCTTTGTTAGGGCTGCTGAAGCATAAACCAGGATAGTTTGTGTGATATTTACTTTGTAGTCACGAAGCCACGATCAGTCAAAGCTTCCACGTCAATTTGGAAGTCAGCTTTCCTGGGTCAAGAACAATAAAAAATGTCTATTAAAGGTGATAGGTCATAAACATTTGGTCACATAATAAACATTTGGTTGTAGCACACGGTAGTTGTAAATAATGTGGAAGTAGCTGTGTCCCAACGAAGCTTCCCCTTACCAAGATCAAGCACATGGCTGTATTGGACTAACGGTCTGTGGCCTAGATCAATGCAATAAAACAGAATCAGTGTTCATGAGACCGCTAGTTGTCGTCTCAGTGTGGGGATATACTTAATATTGCTCAAGTGCCAGAGGCACATCAAGGTTATCTTGACTTTCAACTTGAACAATATCTAAGTGGTTAGTAAAGCATTGGGCATTGTCCAGGGTAGATCTTAGTAGGAAATCTATGACATCATTAATATTTTAAGTTCATTGATGGATTCAAAATATGAGTAGATAATTAGGAGCTTGAAAGACTGTGGAAGGTGGAACCTAGCTAGAAAAAAAATTGGCGTGCTGGGTCACGCCTTTGAAACATGTATAATGGGCCTGCTTTCTTTTATGTCATTCCTCCTTTTTCCTGGCTCTATGAGCCCAGTAGCTTCTTCTACCTTACCTATTATTCTCCATGGCTTAAAATCAATGGGGCCAGTTGTCCATAGACTGAACCCTCTGAAACTATGAATTGAATGTCTTTCCTCTTTTTAAGTTGTTTCTTTCTGGTATGTGTCAATGGAAAGGTATCATTTTTAAGATTTTGTCTAAGTCAAGGCAGAAACTGAAGAACTTCAAATGTCCCCCGAACAAGACAAACTACATATTCAGGGCGATACAATACAATGAAAGTTGACCACAGTAAGGAGATATATATATGTGTGTGTGTGTGTGTGTGTGTGTGTGTGTGTGTGTGTGTGTGTGTGTCTTGCTTTTTAGTTACAAATAAATGATAATGGGCCTTCTTTTGTACACCATGTAGGCAGCTGTTCATTTTAGGAAATACTCAAAATTAAGCTTGCTTAAAGCATAAACCAGTCATAACTAACCTATTACCATAGCTTAACCCCATTTTCTTTTCATTGTAGGAGAGAGAACAAACAAAAACAACTAACTCACTAGGAAGGTAACCGAGTTTCAGCTTAGCCCCACAGTGTAATTAAAGTCATGAATGGCTAAGACAGGTTAGTCAGGGTTTGTAGGTAAATTGTCCCTGGTCTTATTACTCTGAGAGCATTCACCTGAGCTCATTCTGTACTGGTCATTTCCACACGCTATTTCTTATTATGTGTATGTCATTATGCTCTTGCACTCAAGATAGGCAAGACGCTCAGCCAATGGAAGCTAAGCCAATGGAAGTTGCCATAGAATTCTGAGAAGCTGACCAAAATCAAAACTCTAGTACCTTAATTAGTAGATACGTCCTCATTCCCTGATGTGTCTGAGTCTCCTGGCAAAGTTTTAACAAGACAACATCTTGGCAAGTGACCCCATTGTTCAAAAACTACCATAGAACAAAATGTTTTCCTATGACATGCTAAAAATAAGTAGCTGGACAGATAAAATTATTTCACTCTAGTTGTGTACCAGAGAACACATCAGAGTGCAGACTGGAGGACTCAGATATCCACATTTCAGAATAGAAATATCCCCAGACTAGTACATTCCTTCAAAGGCTAATTCTTCAAGTGGGAAATAGCTATATGAGTTTTCACACCAATAAATGAATATTATGCTTTAACACCTTTGATTTGGGTCATCTTAAGAATAAATGTGGTATATAGATTGGCTGTGAAACTATAGTCATAACTAAAGTATCCAATTGGTGGGGTCAAAGTCCAAGGATCCAGGCTGAAGACATTTCTTATCAGGACACCTCATTGGCAAGCCTTTTCCAAAATTATTCCAGAACTTTCTCTAGATGTTCTCCTTAGAGTTGGGAGCCTTAAAACCTTCCTGAGCTACTAAACTGATATTTAGAGATGTGTTGGCCTGCACACAAAACCAACTTCCACAGAGATCATTTTGCAAAGTATTAATGTGTCCCCCTCCCCATTTCTGCCTGATAAAATATGGCTGGTAACACTTGTCTTGAAGTGTTACTTGAAGGATGGATGAAAGGGTTTGGTGTACAGAAGACTGTTTTGTTTTTTGTTTTTTGTTTTTAAACACTCCTTCATTTGTATAAGAAAGATGAGGAATTGGGGACAAAGCTAACATAGAGTGTACTGAAGACCAGGGGGTTTACTCCAGAGCTAATGGGTCAACCCTTCCCATACAGTGGGTCAAAGCTTCTATTTGCATTGGCTTTTCTTCCTGCATTATTAAATCTGTCTGACTTCAGAGGGCAACTCTAAGCCCTTGCTCTGTGGTGAGTTTAAGCTCTAGGGAGGGAGACAGTGGCAGCTTCCCTTCCCCCTGGAATTGTACCACAACCTCAAAAAATGTGTCTCCCCATTCATTCACTGGAGAAGCCTTCCTGGAGAGTAGAGTCAAAAGGAGAAGGCTTTACACACATTTGAGAATAACAATATGTGCGGGCCAATTAAGAGACGGTTGGTTCTAAGATGCTTAAATCGTATTTAATTTCCCTTTAAGGGATACAGTAAGCTTGTCCTAAGCCTAGAATGATAATGCTTTCCCCACTATTGGTCTTGAAGGTAGGAATCAAAGATTCACTGCCGGCGAATGAAGAAGTAGAAATTCAAAATACATGAACACCTTCCTATGAGAAAAGACCTCCACGGACTATCTGATTAAAAAGCCAGCCCTCAGGGGAAATAAAAACACACAGAAGTTACCGGGAGGTTTAAAAAAAAAAGTAGGGAGAAAACAATACATTTCTGGCGTTCAGCTCTGGATTTCTTACGGCCATCTGGGGAGAGGGGGATTAGCCATCAAACAGAGATTTTAAAAAATAACCGGATTCCTTGAGGACGTCTTAAGATGTGACTTGCAATTCAGAAGAGTGGGCATGTTTGACCTAATTCCTTATCTATCCCAGGGGATAAAAGTGAAGTAAACATCTAAACAACAAATCAGAGATGGACCCCGGTGGTCGCGGTACCCTCCACTCCTTCCTGCAATTTTGACAGCTAGAGCATCCCAGAGGCTAGCAAGCCAGGCAGGGCCCTGCAGAAGACAAAACCCCAGCCTCCTGTCCCCCGCCCCGCTCCGGTAATAATCTCTGCTTTCCACAGGAAGCTTCTTCAGGCCGGGCTCAAGCATTTGCCTGTAACTCTCTGACTTTTTCTTTTTCTTTTAGCATCGCCGCTGTCTTTGTTTTGGGGAAGGGAGAAAGGCTACATCCGTGGCACATGAACCTTGCACGGAAGAGCACCTAAGCTTTGAATAAGCAACGACGCATGCAAATGCAAGTGGCCTCCATGGATCCAGGCATCCGTTTCTTTCCCCAAATAACTCAGAAAAGCAATGCCAGCCTGTGTTTCGTTATGAAGATAGTCCCAATATTTTTAACCACTAAGAATGAGATAACTCTTTAATGAGTGCAGTAGTGTTTTTTTAAGCTACCGCAAACATCATGCGAGTATAAACAATCTATTAAATGCACAGGGGAAGGAAGAAGGGAGGGGAAAAAAAGAGCAGTATTTTTAACTCTTTCACGCTTCGCTGTGGTTTCCATGGAAACCGATGAAGCCAAGCCGTTACTTCACATTGCATAATACTGTCTGATGGTTAGTTACTCCTGAATAAGCGTGTTTATTCAGTAGTGTTCCAGCCACGTAATCTACTTTATCTGCCGTGATTAGATTAAACAGGGACCAGAGTCCTGAAACCGTTTACTGCAGTGGGATTTTCTCCTGTTTCTCATCTAGAAAATGGCAGGCTGTGTTTGCCGAAGAAGAAGGGGAAGAGTCTAGTGCTGCCCAGACATGCTGGTTATGGAGTTGATGCATTTAGATGAAGGGAATAGGAAGTCCAAGGCGAGAGCAGGGTATTTGGACTCAACTGCAAGCATTTTGGCCCTCTGCATCCTTTTAGCACGAATGGGAGACAGCTCGGATTCTCAATGGGCCTATGAACATGACTAAAGCAGTCAGGACAAAAGATATCTGCTATGAAAATCCATGTTCTGGTTAAGACCAAGAGTTTTGCCCACACAATCACTGTTGATCGAAAAATTGCTTGGAGAACATGACGGGCCATGACTCCTCTTGCTTATCTGTCTGCTTTCTTTTTCATTACTGTCTTTTGAGTCCAAATATATCTCCTTTCTCATACACAACTTTCAAAAACACATTCCTGGCTCCCCTACATTACAGAGGGATGACAATAAGAAATTGTGGTGTGAGGATGAATGTCAGAATGATGACTTGACACATTTTATACAGCTTAGCTGGCCTGGTGAGCAAACTCGTTCCAAAGCTTGAATGGTTACCTTTTTTTCAGGACCCCTGGATGTTCCATTCATTGTTTTCCCCTACCGATGAACACGAAGTTTCGCTGTTTTTCACTGAATTAAAATAATACTCCACAGGACTAATTCTTAGAGACAGGGCTCGTTACAGTATGGAAATACTTGGCTGATTCGTGCATGACCAGCATGATCTAGAGGAAATTCATTTTCCTTCTTCTCCCTCTCCTTCCTCTTTCCTCTTCCTTTCAACAACAATTAGTGATTTAAATAGATGTTGAAAGGGTCTCTTGGGAAATCAATGGAATCCAAAGACTAGCTTTTTAAAGCTCACTCAGCTAAATATTTCTGTAGCCAGATAACCAACTCAACCAAGTTTCTGCCTTTTATATTCTTATGGAAAACACAGCGATAGTGTATATGGTTAATTTACAAAGACGGCAGATAAACTAGAAGTCCACTGAGAGCGCTCAAAATCCTCTAACTACAAGCATTGAATCCCACCTCTTTTTGGAGGGGCGGAGTACAAAAGGCTAGGACGTGCTGCTAGTTACAAAAGTAAGGCCTGTGTTCTAGCTCCTCTCCTGTAGCTATTTCTTGCTCCATAAACCCAATAGTTTCCCAGGACAGAGTCCCAACCTCCTTTTTTATATAGTCTTCGCATAGAGAAGAGCAGGAAATTGACTTTCCCTAGATTTCTAGAGACTCCATTTCTCCGCCCTCTTTTCTCTTTCCCCTTTTGCTAGCATAGGCTAGTTTAGCACGCCTTCTTTCTGTTATATTCTTCTTCCTCCTTTTTTCCTTCCTTGCCTCCTGGATACCGTGCCTTGCAACCTGACTCATCCCTTAGAAGAGTTAACTCTGCTGAGATTCCAAGTCCCAAACGAGTTCCCACTGCCTGTACCCTTGTCACCTCCACGCAACCTAAGGGAACTATTTTTCTTCCTTCTGTAGGGATAGCTAGTCTCCATGATTCAGCCCTGCTACTCATAAAAGATATTGTAGTTAACTGTTGGCAAGTCTCCCTTCGTTTACTGGTCAATATTTATAGCCTCCCTATCCTGTCAAGCTACGGAAAGTCCACAGAGACGAACAAGGACAATAAGATCCAGTCTCTAGAATTTCCCTTCCTCCGGCTTGAACTTCAATCTTTATATCCTCAGAGCATAGCAAAATTTCTGACTCACAGTTCACACTTACTTTGTCAGTTTGCTTCGTCAAACTTCCAGTTTTATTACATGGAGTGAGTTAGTTACACTTTTTTGAAAATAAAAATATTATAAATTAGCAGAAATATAATACATAGCAATTCATGCATGCTGGTACTAATTGGAAATTAACAATGTCACATTTTAGGTATGTGCAGATTACATATTAATACAAATCGTCCTCTAAAAATAGGATCATGGTCTGGTAAGTTGTCGCAGGCAGAAAAGTGATTGCTACACAAGGCCAAGAACTTGATTTCTGATCTTCAGTATCCATGTAAAGACTATTTAACCCAAGGACTGGGGAGGAAAAGATGTGGATCTCATGAACCTGCTGGCCAGCCAGCTTAGCCTAATCAATGGATTTTAGGCTCAGTGAGAGACCTGGTCTCAAAATTTAAGGTGGAGAGTATCTTTAAAAAAAACAAACAATATGGACCTCCTTCTCTGTCTTTCAATATGGACAAACACACACACACACACACACACACAGACACACACACAGACACACATACACACACACACACAGAACATTGAGTTTTATTTTCAGATGATCAGCACTCTGAATGACTTCATCTCATACTGAAGGAAAAGTTTGTCAACAAGGAGACTCACATATACCAACGATTGGAACAATCTTGGCCTTGGATTTAGTTTTATTTTTTCTCAGAATTAGACCAATAGTGAAGTCTAGCTGATTTCTTTCATCTGGAAGCAGGTGCGGAAAAGGATGCAGGGACTTGATTACCTAAAGACCAGAAACCCCAAGCCACCCATGCTCTTAGGACTATGCAACCTCCCAGTCTACTCTGGGGGGGCACCACACAGCCCCCCAAGGTGAAAAACCCCTTTGTTGTGCACACCACTGTTAAATTACCTGCTACAGGCAGCAGAGTTCTTGGATTGGGTGTGGGGACCTAACACATTTTAAGAATGAAAAGTTGCCAACCTTTTAGTGTGCCTCCCAGCCAATAAACTCCTTCTGTAGTAATGAATTACAGTTCCTATAGCTACTGACGGCCTATCCTGGGCATGATTAATTTATCATTTATACACTAAAGATCTTAAACAATCTATCATCTGACTGTGTCTACTGGGCTATTAAAAGGATATTATCCTAGTAAGGCCACCATGGGACAATATGTTGCTTTAAATTAAGAGAGAAGTGTGTCGTGATCCTCTCTTGATACTGGAAAAGCATTTGATAAAACTTAGACGTACTCATGACAAACATAGCCAGTGTCCTCACTGGAGAGACAAATCCTGACAAGAGAAACTTGTGTAAGGAAGAAAGTTTATTTTGGCTCAAACTCAGTTTGAGTGCGTAGAACATAATGGTGGAGAAGGCACGGCCATGAGAGCCTGAGGCAGCTGGTCATGTGAGTCAGGAAGCAGAGAAAGGTGAACGCTGGGGCTCAGTCCCTTTCTGCTTTTGATTCAGTCCAGGACTCCAGCCTATGGAGATGGCACCATCCACATTCAGGATGCGTCTTCTCTCCTCTCCTGAATCTCTCTGGAGATATACTCAGAGTTATGTTCCCATGATTATTCTAAGACTCACCAAGTTAACAATCAAAATTAACTACCACATTCAGTAAAGTAGGAATAAAAAGGAACCCTTCCTATGATACTTGAAAGTGAAATAACCTGAAAGATGAGCCCGTAGTTAAGCACACTGGCTTCTCTCCCAGAGGATCCAAATTCCCATCATAATTTATTTTAATTTTGTAGCAGTGGGAAATGAAAGGTCTTATGCGTGCTTGACCAATGATATAACCCTTTTGGACTTTAGGATGCAAATTCCACTAGTTTGTCCCAGGTAGGACTTGAACTGGTGATCCTCCTGCCTCAGACTCCATGTAAGTAGCCAGGACTCAAGACCCAGGCTACAATTCTAATTTTTAAAGAACGAGGTATTAGCTTGCTATAACTAACTCTTCAACATTGTTTCACCAAACCTTCCCCAACCAATTTGATAAGACGAAATAGAACGACTAGATACCACAAAGGAGCAGACGAGACAGATTTTTATTTTTCACAAATTATCTATTATAAGGAATGTGTCAAGGTTTCCATTCTCTGAACAGTGTTGTGGGATGAGTGTACCTATTATCCTCATTTATTTTTTTTTAATATTTATTTATTTATTATGTATACATCATACAGCTTTCTGCCTGCAGGCCAGAAGAGGGCACTAGATCTGATTACAGATGGTTGTGAGCCACCATGTGGTTGCTGGGAATTGAACTCAGGTCCTCTGGAAGAGCAGTCAGTACTCTTAACCGCTGAGCCATCTCTCCAGCCCTTATCCTCACTATCCTCACTTACGAACGGTTTCAGAGCTAGGAAAAATCCAAAGCCGAGATCTGGCTGTATTAGTTACCTTTCTGCTGTTGTGATAAAGTATCATGACCAAAAGCAACGTCAGGAAGAAAGGTTATGAGTCCAGAGGAATCAAATCAATAACAGTAGGAGAGACAGGAAGCAGGAGAGAGACAGGAAACAGGCAGACACCATTTTTCTCTACACTGAAGACTGAAAAGACAGCAGAGGGTGGGGGAGGAGGCAGGCAGGAAGAGGCCTGAGGCTCAAACTCTTTTTTTTTTAAAAGAATACACTGTAGCTGTCTTCAGACACACCAGAAGAGGGCATCAGATCCCATTACAGATGGCTGTGAGCTATCACCTGGTTGCTGGGATTTGAACACAGGATCTCTGCAAGAGTGTAAGTGCTCTTATCCTCTGAGTCATCTCTCTACCTCCCTCCCAGGCTTTAATTCTTTTTTTTTTTTTCTCCATCTTTATGAAATTGGGTATTTCTTATTTACATTTCAATTGTTATTACCTTTCCCGGTTTCCAGGCAAACATCCCCCTAACCCCTCCCCTCCCCTTCTATATGGGTGTTCCCCTCCTCATCCTCCCCCCATTACTGCCCTCCCCCAGCAATCCCATTCCCTGGGGGTTCAGTCTTGGCAGGACCAAGGGCTTCCCCTTCCCCTGGTGCTCTTACTAGGCTATTCTCTGCTACCTATGCAACTGGAGCCCAGGGTCAGTCTTTGGGTAGTGGCTTAGTCCCTGGAAGCTCTGGTTGGTTGGCATTGTTGTTCATTTGGGGTCTCGAGCCCCTTCAAACTCTGTCCTTTCTCTGATTCCTTAAAGCTGATACTCGGAGTCTCACTTCCCTTTAGCAAGACTCTGCCTCCTAACGTTTTCCTGGCAGCCCCAAATAGCACCCACAACTGGAAAGCAGGTGTTCAAGTCTACGAGCTCGTGGGAGACATCTCTCATTCAAACCTCCACGGCCCCCTAATAACTCCTAATCACAGGTCCAAAATTAAAAATAAAGATGACTAATAATGATCATGACTATGAAAAGTAGGCTGCCTTGCTTCCTGGCCATTTATCTTCAAATGTTTAAAACAAAAGAGTCTAGAAGCTTGTTTAAATATCACAGCCGTCCCTGATGTAACAGAAATAGAAACAAAAACATCCTTCATTAAAATAAGAAACCTTTCTCTCAGAGCCACAGAAAAATGTGAGCCCTCAGCCTCCACTGGCTCCTAATTATGGAATTCAAGGATGCGCCTTTATTGTTTTCTCACTGCCTGAGACCTTATAGGTCAGCTAAAGTCTTGCCATGAAAACTAGAGTTCGTTTCTATGCCTTGCCATCTTGGTAAGTATACCCAAGATGTCCTGAGCTTTCCCTTCAGCCTTCCAAAAATTGAAACTGTTCATCAGGGTTGTGAACACAGGAGAAAGGGAACACTTCCAACAAGAAGACAAAAATCACCAGGATATTCTATTACCCACAGAAGAATTCAGACCAGTAAGCCTAAGAAATGCGGGGATCCTGTGACACGCTTACACTCGCTGGCCTAAAGTGAAGAAAAATGTATATCAAATGTCTAATGTCACTAAATATCAAGAATCATGTCCCGGGGGGAAATTTTGTGAATTTCTTGAATGTGAGACAACCATTAGTAGAAAATCAGATCTTACAGTGCATCAGAGGATGAACGCAAGGTGGAAACCCTATGTATGTCTGAAGTACGCCTTATGCCCTAAGGCAGAATTGCTGCCCACCAGAGCAACGACACTTAGAAGAAACTCTATGAATGGAATAACAGTGGAGACCCCTTTTGTGGAAGACACACCTCACCAGCCACCAAGCTTCTCTTGCAAGTGACAAACTGTATGAATATAAAGTGTGGGTGAGAGTTTCTGCCATAAATCATCCTTTACTACCCATGGGGAAGCTCGCCTCGAAAAGAAAAAAAAATCATAAAAATATTGAAGGTGGAATACTCTTTGCCAGAAGTCAGCGGATATCAGAAAAGTCTTGCAGGAAAGAAATTCCATAGATGTAATGAATATGGAAAGACCTTTCTCAATACTACCCAGCTGATAACAGATTTTAAAATAAAAGGGGAGATGGCTCAATGGGTAGACTGCCGTGCGGGTTAAGGACATGAGTTTAGTTGGCTAGAAGTTATGAAAAACCAGGCATGTATTCACACACACACACACACACACACACACACACACACAGCAGTACAGGCACAGGGCACACACACACAAACACACAAATGCTCTCTCACAAAGAATAGGAATTTGCATGGAAATAAAATCAGAGTAGGAAAGCAAGTCATGGCCAGGTAGTGCGTGTCTCACACAGTACACACAAATTCACCCCACCTGTGTTTCTGTTTACCTTCTTTTTTCTTTTCTTTTATTGTAAATAGATTTTTCTTACACAAAACATTTGATTTCCAGTCCCCGCCCTTCTGAATTCTGCCTCACTTCCCACCCCTTCCCATCTGGTTGCACACCCTCTGTGTCTTTCCTCAGAAAACGGAGAGGCATCTCAAGAATAATAATAGAATAAATAAAGAAACAGTAAGATAAAATGGAAACAAACAGATTCGAGTAGGGCAAAACAAACAAATGGGAGAGAAGAGACGAAGAAAAGGCACAAGAAACACATACCGATGCAGAGACACACAGATTTGCATGCACACGAATCCTGTAGGAACACGAAACCAGAAACCGTAAGGTGTACACAAAGGACAGATCTGGCACGACATTAGGAGACAGAAAGTCTCCAAAGGAGATCGTTCAGTTCATTTTGGGTTAGCCATCTACTGCTGAGCACGGGGCCTACCTTAAGAGTGCTTTGTTTCCCCAGTGAGACTCTCTCTCTCTCTCTCTCTCTCTCTCTCTCTCTCTCTCTCTCTCTCTCTCTCTCTCTCTCTCTCGGAGATAGCTTCAGGATCAGGAGTGGGGTTGGGGGTGTGCATCCACTTCCCTCATCTCTAGGACACCACGTGACGGAGACCCATGCCGTCCCTCTGCACCCTGCCACAGTGTGTTGTCACTTCATATGTGCATTGGTTGGGCTGTATTTAGAAAGCCACGCTTCCTTGGTGACCTCCAATCCCTCCGGCTCTTATACTCTTTCCATCTCCTCTTCTACAGAGTTCCCTGAGCACTGAGAAGAAGAATTCGATGGAGACCTCCCATAGGAAGGTGAGTGCTCCAGAGTCGCCACTCGCTACTTAATGTCCGGCTGCGGGTCTCTGTGTTTGTTCCCATCTGCTGTAAGAGCTTCTGTGGAAATGGCTGAGGCACTATATAGAGTATAGAGCGGGATGTTAGGAAGAGTCACCATTTTAGTGCTATGTTTCTTTAGCAAACAGTGAGTAGTATTTGGTTTCCCCCTAGCTCCATGGCCTATCTACCCTCAGGTTCTTAGACACGTGAGCAGCATGGGGTTGGGGTTTTATCTCGTGGAATGGCCTGAAGTCAAACTGAAGATGATTGGTTACTCCCACAGAGTACAGCTGTTGCGCCAATGTATCTTGTACGCAGGTCATCGTTGTAGATTGAGGGGTTTGTAGCTGGGCTGGTGTTTACCTTTCTCTTCAGGCAGGGTGCAGAATAACTCCTAGTACTATGAACATTAGGCAGTAAGGTTAAAGGCTCTAGGTAGGCACAAACTCAACCTCTCCGTGTTCAATGAGTTATATAGGTGTTATCGTCAGCAACAGGACTGTACCACCAGTTTATGGAGAGCATCCGATAGTTTTTGGGGTTGCCATTGGACCCCTTCGGCCAAGAGCTCCATTAGATGTAAACTGTTTGTCATACAGAAAGCTTCATTTGGTGATAAGAGATGTTCTGTTGTGGCGCTCTCTCCCCTTATTTGATGATTTCATTATGGTTGCCTTCATTTTCTGAAGCTTCCCTTGAACCAGGTTTCTATAGAACCCCTCAGATTGTCCTTACCTCCTTATACTCCCTCCCTTGTCCCCCTCTTGCCTCCTCCTCCCCATTTGATCCTCCCTTTCCAGTTCCTTTCCCCTCATCCATCCATAACTATTTATTCTATTTTCCCTATCTGGGGAGTTCCAAACCTCCCCACTAGTCCTTTATTGTGCACTTTAATAACTACATGATTATATGAACTGTATAGCTTACTTAACAATGACTTAACAACTAATATTCACATACAAGTGAACCCATGCCATACTTGTGTTTCTGGGTTGGGGTTATCTCACACAGGATGATTTTCTCTTCTAGTTCCATTTATTTACCTATAAATTTCATGGTCTCATTTTTTTAAAGGCTGAGTAAAATTCCTTTGTGTAAATAATCACAGTTTATTCATTCATCTATTGAGGGATATCTAGGTTGTTTCCAAGTTCTGGTTATTATAGTCTGGTTATTATAGCAGCAGTGAATATAGTTGAATAAGTGTCTTTGTGGTAGGATAAAGCCTCCTTTTGGGTAGATGCCTGTACTGGCTGGTTCTGTGTGTCAACTTGACACAAGCTGGAGTTATCACAGAGAAAGGGCCTCCCTTCAGGAAACACCCTCATGAGATCCAGCTGTAAGGCATTTTCTCAATTAGTGACTAAGGGGGGAGGGCCTATCACATTGTGGGTGGTGCCGTTCCTGGGCTGGTGGTCCTGGGTTCTATAAGAAAGCAAGCCGAGCAAGCCAGGGGAAGCAAGCCAGTAAGCAGCACCCCTACGGCTCCTGCCTTCAAGTTCCTGCCCTGCATGAGTTTCTGTCCTGACTTCCTTTGATGATGAACAGCAATGTGGAAATGTAAGCTAAATAAACCTTTTCCTCCCCAATTTGCTTCTTGGTCATGATGTTTTGTGCAGGAATAGAAACCCTGACTAAGACAATGCCCAAGAGCGGTATAACAGGATCTTGAGGTAGATTGATTCCCACTCTCCTGAGTGACTGCCACACTGAATTTTATAGTGCCTGTACAAGGTTGCACTCCCACCATCTATGGGTGTGTGTCCCCTCACTCCACATCCTCCCCAGCCTGAGCTGTCAGGTTTTAAATTGATTTTGACCATTCTGACGGGTGCAAGATAAAATATCAAAAGTAGTTTGGGTTTGCATTTCCCCGATGACTAAGGATGCTGACCATTTCTTCAAGATTGTCTCACCCATTTGAGTATCCACCCGTTTGAGAATTCTCTCCAAAAAGAAAGAAAGAAAGAAAGAAAGAAAGAAAGAAAGAAAGAAAGAAAGAAAGAAAGAAAGAGAGAAAGATTAGCTCTATATCCTATATCTTAATTGGGTTGTTTTCTTGATATCCAGGGTTTTTTAGTTCTTTACATATTTTGGATATTAGCCCTCTATCATATACACAGTTGGTACATTTTTCTTTCCCGTCCTGTAGGCTGCTGCTCTATCCAGTTGACAGTGTCCTTGGCCATGCAGAAGCGTCTCGGTCTCGTGAGGTCCCATTTACTAAGTGTTGATCTTAGTGCCTGTGCTAATGGTGTTCCATTCAGAAAATTTTTATTCCACGCCATTGAGTTTAAGGCTATTTTCCTCGTCTATGAGGTTCGGTGTGTCTGGTTTTACGTTGAGGTCTTTGATCCAGATGTTATCTATGTGTGTTCTTCTACATGCAGCTGTTTATGTCTCTGGGTTTGTTTTTTTAATTTTAAAAGATTAGATGTCCATATGTGTATGGATTTAAGTCTGGGTCTTCAATTTGATTTCACCAGTTGACTTTATTGTTATGCCAACACCAGGTTGTTTTTATTACTATAGATAGATCAGTTGTACAGCTTTAGATGGGGGATGGTAACCCCTTCCGCAGTTCTTGTATTATTCACCATTGTTTTAGTTAACCTGATTGTTTGTTTGGTTTGGTTTGTTGTGTGTGTGTGTGTGTGTGTGTGTGTGTGTGTGTGTGTGTGTGTGTGTGTGTGTGTGTGTGTGTGTGTATGTGTGTGTGTGTGTGTGTGTGTGTGTGTGTGTGTGTGTGTGTGTGTGTATGTGTGTGTGTATGTGTGTGTGTGTGTGTGTGTGTGTGTGTGTGTGTGTGTGTGTGTGTGTGTGTGTGTGTGTGTGTGTGTGTGTGTGTGTGTGTGTGTGTTTCCACATGAAGTTGAAAGTTGTCCTTTCAAGATCTCTGAAGGAGTCTGTGGAATTTTGATGGAGATTGCATTGACTCTGTAGACTGCTTTTGGTAGAGTGGCCATTTTTGCTCTATTAATCCTACTAGTTCATGAACATGGGAGCTCTTTCCATCTTCTGATAGCTTCTTCAGTTTCTTTCTTCAATGTCACTTCCCTGGCTGGAGCTACTCTACAATATTTAATATTATTTGAGGCTGTTGGGAAAGGTGTTTTTACCTTGATTTCTTCCTCAGTCCATTTCTCGTCTGTATGTAGGAGGGCTCTTAATTTCTGTGAGTTAATTTTTTTGTTCTGCTACAAAGCTGAAAGTTTCCTGATGAAATATTTAGGGTCACTTAGGCATCCTGTTACATCTCCCCCAAATAAAAATACTTTGACTTCTCCCCTTCTTATTTATACCTTATTGGTATCCTGTCGTCTTATTGCTCTAGCTAAAACTTCAAGTACTCTATTGAGTAACTATGAATAAAGTGGAGAGCCTTGTCTTGTTCCGGTTTTAGTGGAAATGCTTTGAGGGTTTTTTCTCCATTTAAGCTGATATTGGCTATGGGCTTGCTGTAAATTTCCTTTATTGTGTTGCACTATGTTTTTTTACCCCTAATCTTTATCTTTTATCAGTATGTCTTTTTATCATAATGAGGTGTTGGATTTTTTTCAAAGGCCTTTCCTTAATCTTACGAGACGATCATATGATTTTATCTTTTATTCTGTTAATATGGAATATTATATTTATCAATTTACATATATATAGATAAACTAGGATAAAGTCTATTTGATCATAGTAGATGGATTTTCAAATGCATTCATGGACTTGGTTTGCAAAAAATTTTTTGAGAATTTTTTCATTAATGAACTTAAAGGAAATCGAACTGCAATTCTCTTTCTTTGTTGGGTCTTTCTGTGGCTTAGGTATCAGGGTAACTGTAGCCTCATAAAATGAATGGAGCAATGTTCCTTCTCTTTCTAGTTTGGGCGATACTTTAAGGAGTATTGGGGTCTTTGAAATTCTGGTAAAATTCTGTGCTAAAACCTGGGATGTTTTGACTGCTAGAATTTTAATTATTGTTTCCATTTCACTAGGGATTGTAGGTGTGTTTAAATTGCTTATCTGCTCTTGATTTAACATTGGTAGGTGGTATTATTGAGAAAATTATCCATTTCTTTTGTATTTTCCAATTTAGTGGAGTGTAGGGCTTTAAAGTATGTCCTTATGATTCTCGAAATTTCCTTCATGTCTTTTGTTATTGTCCCTCTTTTCACCGCTAATTCTATGAATTTGGATTTCTCTGACTTTTAGTTAATTTGGACACAGGTTTGTCAATCTTATTAATTCTCTCAATGAACCAACTCTCTATTTCATTGATTCTTTGTATTGTTTTTGTTGTTGTTTCTAATTTATTGACTTCAGCCCTAAGTTTCATTATCTCCTCCCATCTACTCCTTTTGCATATTGTTTCTTCTTTTTGGTCTAGAGCTTTTAGATGTGCTATTAAGTTATTAATATGAGGTATCTCCAATTTTTTTTAATTTTTTTTATTTATTCATTTATTATATATAAGTACACTGTAGCTGTCTTCAGATACACCAGAAGAGGGCATCCGATCTCTTTACAGATGGTTGTGAGCCACCATGTGGTTGCTGGGAATTGAACTCATGACCTCTGGAAGAGCAGTCGGGTGCTCTTAACCGCTGAGCCATCTCTCCAGCCCTCCAATTTTTTAATATAGGCAATCAGTGCTATGAACTTGCCTCTCTTGTGTCCTCATCAGTTTGGGTAAGTTGTATTCTCATTTTCATTCAAATCTAAGAACTTTTACATTTCTTAATTTGCTTTGATCCTTTTTTTTTTCATTCAATAGAGAGTTACTCGGTTTTCATAAGTTTATGAACTTCCTTATATCTCTTGTTGATATACAACTTTAATATATGGTGGTCAGATAGGATGCAGGGTGGTATATCAATTTTCTTATATCTGTTGAGACTTACTTTTTGGCCAAGTGTGTGGTCAGTTTGGGGGGAAAGTTCCATAAGGTTCTGAGTAGAAGGTATAGTCCATCGTGTTTGGGTGAAATGTTCTGTAAATATCTGTTAGGGCCATTTGGATTATAGTATGTTAGCTTTCTCTGTCTCTAGGCGAGAGTGGAGTATTGAAGTTACCCACTCTCACTGTGTGAGGGTCAAGATGTGGCTTAAGCTGCAATAATCTCTCTTTTAAACACTTGGATGTCCTGTGTTTGGTGCGTAGATGTTAAGAATTGTTGAATCCTTTTGTTGGATTTTTACTTTGATGAACATGAAGTATCCTTCCCTGACTCTTCTGATTCATTTTTGTCTAATTTTGTCTGATATTGAAGTGGCTAGTCCTGCCTCTGTCTTAAGTCTGTTTGCTTTAAATACCATTGTCTATCCTTTACTCTGAGATGCTGTCTATCCTTAATGTTAAGGTGTTTTTCTTGAACACATCAGAAGAATAGGTCCAATTTTCGCATCTACTCTATTAGTGTTTTTTCCTTAGGGAATTGAGACCATAATTGTCTAAATTTATCAATAAGCAGTTTTTATTGTTTCTCATTATTTTCTTGATTTGCTGGTCTAATATTACTTATTTCTTGTGTTTTCTTGGGCGTGGTTAGTTTCTTCAGGTTAAAGTTTTCCTAAAAGTACCTTTCTATAATTCTATACTCGTAAGTAGATACTGTTTAATTTGACTCTGATATGGACTGTCTTCTTTCTCCATCTCTTGTGATTGAGAGTTTTGCTGAGTATAGCCTAGGCTGACATCTGCAGTCTCTTACAGTCTGTAGAACATCTTCTTAGGTCCTTCTGGCTTTTAGTGTATCCATTGAAAAGTCAGGTATTATTCTAATAAGTCTCCCACTATAGGTGGTCTTTTTCCTTTGCAGCTTTTAATATTCTTTCTTTGTTATATACATTTAGGCTTGTGATTATTATGTGCTATGGGGAATTTCCTTTCTGGTCTAGTCTATTTGGTGTTCTGCATGTTCCTTATATCTTGAAAGGCATCTCCTTTTTTAGATTAGGGAAATTTTCTTCTATGATTTTGTTAAAAATATTTTCTTTGCCTTTGACCTGGGTTTTGTCCCCTTCTTCTATTTCTATTATTCATGATTTGTCTCTTCATGGTGTCTCAAATTTACTGGATGTGTCTGGATATCTTTTTTCTCTCTTTCTTTTTTTATCAAGCTACCTATGCTTTCTATCTTGTCTTCAATGCCTGGGTTTCTCTCGTCTGTCTCTTGCATTCTGTTGGTGAGGCTTGTCTCTGAGGTTTCTGTTTGAGTTTCTAATTTTTTATTTTCAGTTTTCTCTCAGTTTTGGTTTTCTTTCTTGATTCTATTTCCAGTTTATGTCTTCAACCTTTCTTTTTTCTTTTCATCCCACTATTTATTTATGCTTTTAAAATTCCTTTAATGGGTTTTTAAAGAATTTTTCTCCTTAAGGACTTCTAACATAGTCATAAAGACTATTGTAAAGTCCTTTTCTTGAGCTCAGCTGTATTACATTCCCCAGTGCCTATGTATTGGGTTGATAGACTCTTGTGGGGACATACTGTTCTGACTCTTTTCGATTGTGTCTTTACACTGGAGTCCAGGCGTCTGGAATTGGGAAGATTGTAATTCTAGGTGCTTGTGTCTAATCTTGTTTTTATTGGGTGGATGTTCCTGTCCTTGGTTTCTCTTGTCCTCTCTGGTTCTTAGGAAAGTGTAGTGGCTGTGGGTTACCTGTAGCGGTTGCTTCTGAGATTTTTGCCAGGGGTGGGCACTGGGCATTCCGGGCAGAATGTGTTTCTAGGTGTTGGGAATTTACACTTTAAAATGGAGATGAGCTGGAAGGGCGGTGCTCTGAGATGGTCCACAGGAAGGAGGGAAGAAGTGTGTAAAAACAGGACCTCCTTGTTCCCCTGAGAAGGGGGGCAGAGAGGGATGCGAGACCTTAGCAGGTGGTCAGCTAAAGAGGTAGGGATGATACTAGGGGATCAGACTTGGAGAAGAGGAAGAATAAAGAGTTTGTCTACTTACTTTGCTGACTAGAATGGCTGTGCATTCCCAGGGAATGCCTGTGGGGGTTGGCAGCTGAGATGGGGGGCTGAAGTGAGGAAACCTGTAGGAGAAGATCTGTGTGATCTGCTGGAGAAGGAGGCGGGGGAAGAGAGAAGCAGAAGAAGGTGGTCAGCTTCAGAGCTGGGCTTGAGATTAGGGGATTGGATTTGGAGGAGAGGAGAGTAAGAGAAGATCTAAAGGTAACCAGCCCCCCTGCTTCCCTGGCCTGCTTGTCCAGTGGGGTTGCTTGTGAGAGTAGGCTCCATCTATGTTTCTTCAGAGACAAAACCAACAAGGAATTAGAATTAGATAGCAGTTGTAGTCTACACAAAATAAAACAAATTAGCTGTTAATTAGGGATATATGTTTTCTTTTTCTGCAACTCTCTATAAATATTACACAAGGATGATAATAATTTAGAAATCTTAAAAACTGTGCATTTAAATATAAGAGAGAAGAGTTGGCAGGCTGAAGCATTTGACAATTCAGGCTCTACAAAATGTTCGTATCCTCATTTAGAGTTGGATATCTTCAGGGGACTTGACTCTCAAAATGAACAGGGAATGGGGATACTAAGCAATTGCAAATGTCATTATTATTAATATTTGTGTTGGTTAGTTTGTTGCCCTATGAAGACATTAAGTTGGTACACACAGCAATACACAAGTAACCAAACAGAGCTTTTCTCTATGTCGAGGGTGATGGAATATACACCTAGAAGCAAAGAGAAATAATTATGTCTTATCAGAGCAGTCATGAAGCTTGCTCAAGACAGGGAGTTGGTGTTTGAGAAAGGAAAGTCCAGAATGCCTGGGCTCTATTTCAGTCTTGACCATTGCCTCGTCTTCTCCTGGCAAGATTGAATCACTCCAAGGCATCGTTTTCCAGGAACTCTTGCCCCCAAACCTTTCCTCATAGAGCTCATTAGATCTGTTAAACCTAGCTAGTCTTAAGAATGTCTGTTACTCAACTTAGATAGTCTTCAGAATGTTGATATCCCATGACTACCCAGCCCAGGGGTTGGTGCCGACATCCCTGGTTCATATTGCCATTGGAAAACATGGGATGTCCCTCATTTACACAGACACTGGAGACCATGTGGCTGTCCAGAGGCTCTGCATAACTGGTCTTGCACCTCCCTGGATAAGGTGCTCTGGAGAGCTGGTCCCACCTCTCACCAACAGCAGCACTTGGGAGAACAGGCCCTGTGCCTTGCCTAGGAAGCACTGTGGAGCTGGCTCTGGTGGCAGGGATGTCGGTGAGAGGGCCCCAAAGGTGTGAGTATGGGAGATCTGACCCCTTCATTTGCCATGGAATGGCATGAAGGCAGTGGTGAAGCCACACACCCCTGTTCCCACCTTCCCTGCCCTCCAACTTCATGGGCTGCAGCACTGGGAGAATGGGCCCTGTACTTTCCTGGGCAGCACAGTAGTACTGGCCCTGGACTAAGAGGCATGGTTGAGCCAACCCTGAGGACAGAGTGAGGGAGAGTTGGCCCTGCTACCCTTCTGCCATGAAGAGGTCTGGGTGGAACGAGATGCCCTCCACCTCCTTGCCCTTCAAACAATCTGAGACAGTTTGGAGAGCTGACCCCCAGGTCATGAGTGTGGGTGAGCTGGCCCTGGTCCTCACTAACTGCAGCACTCAGGAGAGCTAGCCCTGGATTTCTTCTGGGCAACATAGTAATGTTGGCCCTGGTCAAGGAGGAGCAGGTGAGCTGCCTCAAGGGTGAGAGAATCAGATATCTGGTCTGACATTTATCTGTGGTAAGGGGTGGGGGTCTGGGGATGCTGTCCTCCTCTCCCTATGCCCCTCACCATCCGCAGCAGTCTGCAGAGAGCTGGCCCAGAGTAATAAGAATGGGTGAACTGGCTCCACCCCTTACTAGCTGCTCTCCAGAAAGCAGGCCTTGCATTTCATCTGGGCAGCACAGTAGAGCTGGCCCTGGTGGGTGACAGTGCAGTCATGAGAATAGGAGAGCTGGTTTTCTCCCTCTCACTGGCTGTAGCACTCAGAAAAGTGGCATGGGTGAGCCAGCCCTGAAAGCGATTGAGTGGGAGAGGTGGCCCAGTCCATCACAGGGTGCAGCACTTAAGAGAGCGGGCCCACATCTTGATTGGGAAGCACAGTGGAGCTGGTCCTGAAGGCATGGGAGCAGGAGAGCTCACCCTATCACCTGCCTATGGTGGCCCTGGGTGGCCTAGCCAGAGCAGAGTTAGAGTCAGTGGGCTATCCAGTTCAGCTACTACTCAGGCTCAGATCCAGGCCTCTGAATTGGCCCACCCCCAATTCTATATGGTCTGGGAATGTTTGGGACCATGAAAGGGCCAGTCCTACAATTCCAAAGCTGCAGGATCTCCTCGACACAGGGGGTTAACAATAAGATAAAGGGGAGAAGTCCCGGTGAGGATACAATAATTGATGACGTCACAGAAGCAAAAGATATCTGTCGTTGGAATTTATGACCCTAATAAACCCATACAAAAGACACCCAATCCTTGGGCTTATTTTTACTTGAGTATGGAAAGTTATGCTTCATAAGTAAAAAAGTAGCAAATACAGATGAAATAAAAATAAATGGAAGAAAACAAGAAAAAACTAAGAAAATGAAGCAATAAACAAAAGTGTAAGTGAAAGCAAGCCACATGTGATGACCAGCGCCTCTGACCAGCGCTTGAGAGGCTGAGGCAGGAGGAATACCACAAACTGGAGGCATCTGTGGTTTCAGAGTCAAACCCTTTGAAGCCCATTTGGGCCACAGAGTAAGATCAGGATGTGTTCTTCAGAGAACATAAACAAAAGAAAGTATATGATAATTATGGGGATTAGTCTCGTGGGTTTACATACAGACAATTTGAGTTTATCTTTTGAAAACAGCAAAAGGGCTTGAGTGGAGTTGTGTGGTGCTGAACTCTTTCAGATTGGAGACAGGGCCTGAAGGAGCATCCACCATCACTGAAATTCTTGTTACTTGCTCTTTCTCCTGGCCATGCAGTTCTAGTCCATTGCCACTTCCTCTTCTGTCTTCCTCCTCTCTCTTCCTCTACCTGCAACCCCCTCTAGAACCTCCAGTCCCTCCTTTCTCCCTCCACTGCCCAATCACAGGCCCTAGCCTTTTATTGATAAGTTTATTGAGAAAGTTCACATGGCGTCATTTGAGTACATGAGGATCTGCTCGTCAGGCAACCACATCTTGAGGAACCAGCTTAAGCATTAGCATACAAGCAGCATCAGACCAACCCACTACATTTCCCCATTTTTGTCTAAGTAAAAAGGCTCTTTTTCTTATAGTAGCAAACAATATATAGTATAAACTATTAGGAAACAATTATGAAAATTACTAGGTATGAATTACATTCAAAGTCCAGTCTATTTGTATTTTGTAACACAGGTAAGTTACTTGAGGATCTATACTATCTTAATGAGTTTACAATTCTGTATCTAAACCATTTTCTATTTTAACTTGTTTACCATCCTAAAAACTTCTTTTCAAACCTAGAGCATCTTCTTCTTTTTTTTAAAGATTTATTTATTTTATTTATATGAGTACACTATAGCTGTCTTCAGATACACCAGAAGAGGGCGCACACCAGAAGAGGGCATCGGATCCCATTACTAATGGTTATGAGCCACCATGTGGTTGCTGGGAACTGAACTCGGAACCTCTGGAAGATCAATCAGTGCTCTTAACCACTGAGCCATCTCTCCAGCCCCTAGAATATCTTCTTAAATGCTAACCACTTAAGTTTAACTGTGAAACTATAACTATCTAATATTCAACCCCATCAGAGACCTGAGGAGTAAATATTACTTGAGAATTCAGGAAGCATAGAAACGCAGCTTCCAAAAGTTAAAAAAAAAAAAAAAATGACAGAGACAACTGACTGCCTAGACAGTCCACAACATTCTTATAATGTTGGAGCGTCTATCTTCGGCCTTCTGGCCCAGAACGTCTGACAGACCTTAAGTGAAGCAGAATTGTGAAGGACTAGCTCTATCTTGGCAGAGCTTAGCGGTTGACTCTCCTGTGTCCATTTGTCCTTTTTGGACAGCATTGTCTGCAGATGAAGTTAGGGCATTTCTTGCCCAGCTGGCTTGCCACAGTTGAAGCATCTCCACGTGGAGGTTATTGATGCTCATCTTCTTTGAAGTAGAACGGGGGTGCTGTCAGGTGCAGACCTGTCTCATGGTCAAAAGACCTTTTGATAATGGAATAACTTTAAGTGCCATATTCTGTGGATCTCTGATGCTTTTAAAGACTATTCTTAGCATATCTGAATAGGCAAACATTGCCCACCTCCAGCTACCTGTCACCTGTACAACCCAGGATGTATATTTATGTCACAGTCCAGACTAATATGCAACCTGACTATGAGTTTGACTGACTATTGACCTGTCTTATTTAACCATTCTAAATAGTTTGTAATGGTGGCTATTAAAGGTCTGGGACTACACCTTGTATATCTAAATGAGTTGCATAGACAATGGCTATCTAAGGATTGAAACATACATGTATTATGTTGTAAGAAAATGAAATCTTAAATTTTGTATCAATATACAAAGATTTATACCAATAAAAACCTTAAACTTGTATCAATATACAAAATTCTGTATCAATGTAACAAAATATAACCTCAATTTCGCATCAAAATATAAAGATCTCTATCAATGCAAGATTATGGCTATAAATTTTTTTTGGTTTAAGAACAGATCTTAACTGTAGATGATCTTCAATGATCTCCCTCTATTTGTCTAATTTCTTATAATATTTCTATATTCCCCTTTTTCTTCTCAACCTCTCTTCCCTTACCTAAGAAAGAAAGGATAGTGGAGAAGAAAGGAAAGACAGAAATCCCTCAGTCTAAGTTTAATGACTCATTGCAATGAATATTCTCAAGTGAAGATGTGTGGACAGAAGGATACACTGTGGGACACAGTGACATACTACAACTCCCAGGACTGGATGTTTTCTATATTTTGTTGTTGTTATTTGTGTGTGTGTGAGTGTGTGTGTGTGTATGTGTGTGTGTATGTGTGTGTATGTGTGTGTTCATGTGTGTGTCCATGTGTGTGCATGTGTATGTGCATGTGTATGTGTATGTATGTGTGTGCATGTGTATGTGTGTCCATGTGTGTGCATGTGTATGTGTATGTGTGCATGTGTATGTGTGTGTATGTGTATGTGTGTGTCCATGTGTGTGTCCATGTGTGTGCATGTGTATATTTGTGCATGTGTGTGTGTGTGTGTGTGTGTGTGTGTGTCCATGTGTGTGTATGTGTGTGTGTGTGTGTGTGTGTGTGTGTGTGTGTGTGTGTGTGTGTGTGTGTGTGTGTTTTGTGGAAGAGAGGTTGCAAAGGCAAAGAGCAGATATGAGGGAACAGGGTGAGGAGCAGGACTGGGGTGCGTGATATGAAACTCACAAAGACTCAATAAAAAGCTAATTCAAAAAAGAATCTTGACATACGTAGATTTCTCACTGTAAGAAATATTAAGGAGGAATCCATCAAATACTATAAAACTTATATCAGCAGCAAGGAATTTAAATCCTTTTATCTTGCCCATCTTGTAAGACAGTTATGCAAATGTTTTAATCCTCTCTCCTGATAAAATCTTTGTTTACACAAAGGCCTTCAGCTGCATTCCAGTACCTGATGGCCTGGAGGAGTGACCCCTGTCCCCTTTCTCCTTCATTTTCTGTGTGCCAATTCTTTAAGACCAAGCCAATCAAGTAAGACTGAGGTTAGCCAGTGGGGAGAAGACACAGCTGTCATTGGAGTTAGAACGAGAACTAAAAGCTCTCCCTGTCTTTCCATCTGCTCTTCTCATCACAAACTCTTGGTCAAGAATGAGGTGTGTCTTCTCCGGACTCTTTAAAAAAAAATTATTTAATGTATATGAGTACACTGTAGCTGTCTTCAGTCACACCAGAAGAGGGCATCAGACCCCATTACAGATGGCTGGAAGAGTTCTGTCAGAGCTTTTAATCACTGAGCCATCTCTCCAGCCCTTCTTAATTGGTGGACTCTTAGCCAGTGGTAATCTCTTTCTTTGCTGCCCAAACTCCTTTCTAACACTCATGCATGAGTCAAAGCCTCTTTTGTCATTTGCCCTCCCAGAAAAGTATGCCTAAGTCCTATTTTGTGAATCTTATCAGTCAACCATTGTCAGATGTTGCACTTTCTGTTCAAGAAAAAAAGCAGAACTTTTAAAAGTTCTTGAGTAATCCGTGAATGTAGACCCTGGTCTCCACAGGGCTGTTTAAGTCCATTTCCTCCCACTGACCCACTGTGCTGTTTTAGAAAGGCTGGGTCCAGCAGGAAGAAAAATTTCTAGATTGAAATTAGAAAGCAGGTGATCTGTCAACAAAGGACAAGAAAAAAAGTGATAAGTTGAGAAAATTCAGTTCTCACAATATTAAAGCATCTGGATGTTTATGCCCCAAACTAAGGGCTTGGGGAGATAGCTCAATGGATTGCTTGATGGATGAGCAAATTTGAGCTGAGTTTAGATCTCCTGCAAGCCTGATATGCTGCACATGCCTATAATGTTAGCCATAGGGAAGGAGAAGCAGGAGAACCCACGCATGGGTCTGTCCAGCCAGTCTAGCCTACTTGGTGACCTCCAGGTTCAAGGAGAGACCTGTTTCAAAAAGTTAAACCAAAAACCAAATAAATAAATTAGAGAGCAAATAAGAAAGACAACCAATGTCAACCTCTACCCTTCATATACGTGTACAAATGCACACACACACATGCATATGCGCCTACATACATATATGGACATGTATACACACATATAATTTTTTAATTTCCCAAATTATATAGGTAAGTATATAACTTAGATCTTGGTTTGTCTCATGGAGAAATTGTCAACAACTCTTTGTTTTTCTATATCAAACTTTTATTCTAAGTCTGGTTCTGAAATTCAAGAAATACCTAGTCATCCAGTGTGTGGTGACACCCTCTTATAAGCCCAGAACTTGGGAGGCTAACACAAGAGGGTTGTAAGTATGAGACCAGCCTGGACCACATAGCAAGACCATGTCTCAAAACAGTCAAGCATGGTGTTTCGTGCAAGTAACCCCAGCATTTGGGAGATTGAAGCTAGAGGATGATTGCCAGGAGTTTGAGGATAGCCTTAGCTACATAGTGAATTCCAGACTATCCTGGGCTATAGGCTGAGACCCTATCTCAAAAAAGAAGGGATACAGGAACCAAGCATATATTTGGGTAAAGACCTACAGTCTCACTTCATTAAATAGGACTTCACCAATTTGAAGGCAGTGACAGCTACTATAGGAGTTATTAGGACTTTCCCAGGTACCATTCAAAGATAAAATGACTTACCAGTTAACAGTGCCAATGAGATTGCTAGGGACCACTGTTGACATGTACATCGAGTCATCCATAGGTGCATGCTAGGAACTGTTTAAATGGATCCTGTGATAGTCTTGGGCAGATGTGGGAAGGAACAACTGCAGCAGCTCTGTGTGGTAGCCAAGTGATCTTCGGCAGAGTATATCACTTTGCCAAGCCCTAGTTTTCTCAGAAACCGAACTGAAAATGTGTCAAAAGAGCTACTGTACCAGCGCTGGATGGATCTGGGTCTCCGTGAAAGCTCACTGTCCTTCCTCTTCCTCAGATTTCACCTATTCCAAAGAAGCCCCCAGAACAGAGGCATTCACTTAGAACATAACAGGTACCTCTGCCTAAAACTCATAAACACTCTGCTCCTTCCCAAATTTCCTATTTTAACAGAGTGGCTGTGAGGCTCAGGTGTGAGGTGCACCTGTACTCTCAAAGTTAAATGGTGATAACTGAAAACGTGATAATACATTTGGGTTAGGAGATGGATTGACAAGAAGAATGTCGGCTGGATAAACCAGAAAACCTGAGTTCTGATTCCAGTAGCCAATAAAAGCCAGGCACGTGGCAGCCACAACTCGGGGGCTTCCTGACCAGGCAATCTAGCCAAATGGTAAACTCCAGGTTCCGTGAGAACAACTTTACATAAATAAATAAACAAATACATACATACATATATATACACATACACATATGCATACATATATACATACATGCATACATATATATAAATACATATATACATACATATATACATACATACATATATACATACATATATACATAAAGATGATGTTGAGAAGCAACTGGAGAAGACAGCCACCCTCAGTCTCTACATTTTACACACATATGTTATATTTCACCCTTCTAATGTGAGTTTCTCACAAGCATGTTTAAATTTGCCCTAAATAAAATTTTTTTAGAAATAAAAAAAATTGCATGATTTTTACTAGAACTATATTTCAGACAAATAGTTTTCACATAAGCTATTGCAGTCTCATATAAAGAGAACATGTGCTCCTTCCATTGACCCAAGGCTCTGCGTTACTCATATCTTGCTTCCACATACAATATAGCACTTTCTGGAATATATTTCAGAATACACAACCTTAGGAAAGGCATACCAATGTTATTTTCGCACACAGAGAAAGGGAAACAGTCTGTACATAGAGCTAACCCAAGCCAAGTGCGTGAGCCATAGAGAAGTGTGCTGAGCTGTGGATACTAGCGAGCTGTGAAGAACAGAGCCAACTGTGCCCTGGAGGCCTGCCTCAGACAGCCCGTTAATGATTCCTGCATACACAAATTCATTACTTGTTTAATTAAGTTAAATCAAGAATTGAATTTGTTTAATCATTAATTAAGAAACAAGTAGAGCTGTACCGAAATTTAGCACCTCAGGAAAAATAAAACAAGGAAAGAAATAATTATAACATTTCTGTACTCTTTATCTATTCAGTAGTTCTTGGCTCTGCCGTCCCTCAACTCACACACACACACACACACACACACACACACACACACACACACACACACACACACAGAAAGGGAGGGAGGGGAGGGAGGGAGGAGGGAGGGGGAGGGAAGGATGGAGAGGGGGGGAGGGATGGAGAGGTGCAGAGGGGGAGGGGGAAGAAGAGAAGAGAGATATGATAGAAAGATAGATAGATGGATAGATGGGTGGGCAGATAGATAGATAGATAGATAGATAGATAGATAGATAGATAGATAGATAGATAGATAGATAGATAGATAGATATAGACCATAAATATTCAAACTTGTTGCTATTTTCTGAATAAAAGTAAACTTCATTTGTTTACACATCAGAGATTTCAGTTTATCCTAAAATGAACTGAAGAGAGTTTGTTCATTCTAAAAATGACATTTTCCTTACTTAAGAAAGAAAACAGGATCAGGATGGTAGGTCATCAGAACAGAGCCTCCTGTGCAAGCGAGAGCCCCTATATTTGGATTCCCCAGAACATAAAAAGCCAGGGGAAGAGATGTTCTGCCATAACCCAGGGGTGTGGAGGCAGGAGAATCCCAGGAGTCTGTTGGATAGCCTAGCTGAACCGTGAGCTACAGATTCAATGAGAGATCCAGTCTCGAAATATAAAGGTGAAAAATAATAGAAGAAACGCACTCAAAGCTAACATTGGGCTTCCGCATGCTTGCCAACAGGCCCACGTGCACACCACACCCATACTAATAGGTACACAACATCACACACAGAGAAAAAGAGACAGAGACAGACAGACAGAGACAGACAGACAGACAGGTAGACAGACAGAGGGGAGTAAAGCAGACATTCTTTTATACCCATAGAGTTAATATTGAGTGGAGATAATTAATTTCAACCCTAAAATGGGTTCTCAAGAAAACTACCAGTCATGCCCTATCTCTCAGTAGTCCAGCCTTGCCTCCTATTCTAGTATTCACAGTAAAACAGGGAGCTGCATTTATTCATCATCGATGATGAATTTTTCTCTCAGCAGCTACTATCAAATGCAGAACAACACATCAAACGCTAGGGCTCACGCTAAGGTAAGAGCATGGCTATTTTATCTGGGAATCTAAGCAGATCCCCAAATGTACTATTGGGCTTGGCTTGGGAGTCCCTGGACCCTGCCATGGGCTCACGATTTGGCATCCTTTACTAGTGTATCTGGGCAGTTTACTCTGATTACTAGTATTCATCTGCTACCTCCTTCCTGATAGCCTTTACAGGTGTTTCCCTCAAACTGAATGGGAATTCTGACATGCTTGATTTGAGGTTTTGTGTTTAGAGAGGGAAGGGGTAGTTTTCATTTGATAACGTGATTCAAGATTGGACAGCTGAGAATCTCTGCTTTGGCATAATTGTCCGTGTCCTGGACTGGTTGTCATAGCAACAAGCATCCAAATTATTGACCTGATTTTTTTTTTCTTCTAGCTCTTCAGAGTACAGAACCGTGAAGTGAGGGAAAATCCTACCTCCAAGTTGCTCCCAGTCCACGTGGGTGAGTTTTCTCACTTATTATTCCTGAAAGTTGATTTTTCAAAAACCCCATTTTTCAAGTCACAGTCTGGTGAGTTAGTCAGAACATATATATAGTCAAACCACATACAGCCGTGTGAAAGCAATATATGCCATGCTGGATCATACATGGAGATACCTGTGTTTGTCCTGGGAAGTTGAAATCTTTAAGGACTGAAGTAAATGTGAAAACTTAGTGCAAAGGGGCAGAATTTGCAGAAAGGAAGTAAAGTACAGTCACAGTAGTTTCCTTTGAATGATCCAGAAAAATATGACATTTTAGTGCCATACATAAAACATATACATATATATATATTACATTTAAATATATAAACCTCTAAACCGATATCAAATTTTTAAAAATGTGATTTTGGTTTATTAATTCTTTCTGCTCTGCTCAGTACAATCTACAGGTGTGTGTGTGTGTGTGTGTGTGTGTGTGTGTGTGTGTGTGTGTGTTTGCACATTTGCTATGGTTATGAAAGAAACAAACAACAGACCCCTGACCCTACAGAGTCAACAGATGCTGGTGACTAGAACTTAGAGCCCAACAGCAAACTCCTCAAAGTGAAGCAGGAAATTCAAGGCAAGGAGGGGCGTGATGTCCCACACCTGCAGTGTCAACACTCCACGGGATGAGGCCCGTGGATTCCAGGCTAGCCTGAAGTGTAGAGAGAAAGCTGCCTTATCATCACCACCTCCCAGAAACCCACAGATGCGGCAAAATGCTGCAGAACAGCTCGGCCTCGTAATTAGGGAACTGGAGGAACCGAGTTAAGATGGACTGTAAAGGATAAAGTACCAGCAGAGATGGGATACAGAGAGCCTAAGACGACTGACACAGGGAGAATGGGGCAGCAAACCTCAGAGCGGCACCTCTGTGTTCCTTCTGAGTGAGGGCTGGGGGCTGGAACTGAAGGGGGAGGAGCATGCTCTGATATCAGGGAGGGTTGTTTTTTAATTCAACTCATATTTCTGGAACCAGTAATGATATGACTGTGGATTCAGAAAAAAAATAATAATGAGGCATGAATATATAAAGTGAATTAAAGTAGAAGGACTAGGTGGTAAGAGATAATAGGAATTGTGCTGTACTCATGGTTCACTGATAATAAATCTGTAAGGAGCTGGGTATGGCAGAGCACATCTATAATCCTAGCGCTGGGGAAGTGGAGGCAAGAGGACCTAGAGTTCAGGGTCATCCTCAGTTACATAGTGAGTTCGAGGCCAGCCTGGGTTCTATGAGACCCTGTGTATATATATTATTATACACAGAGTTTGCCAACAAAGAGGGTACAGGCGTTGGTGAAAATTCATAGAAAGATATCAATCGATCATTTCAAATACTGGTCTACTGCATGAAATAAATTTCCTAGTACTAGAGAAATTTTCTTAGACTAGGGGAGCTCCAGTTTAGATATCATATATTGCAGAGGTCAACAGACCTCATTCAAAAAAAGTAACAAGAGGTTAAATGTAACGTTAAATACCACAGTTTTCCATTGTCTGATATCCTCTAGGAAAGGTGTAGAGATGGATGTTTGGTTTTATCTATCTGAAATGCCATGCCAAATAAACACACACACACACACACATGCAGAGAGAGTGCAGAGAGAGAGAGAGAGAGAGAGAGAGAGAGAGAGAGAGAGAGAGAGACAGAGACAGAGACAGAGACAGAGACAGAGAGACAGAGACAGAGACAGAGACAGACAGAGAGACAGAGAGAGACAGAGAGACAGAAAGAGAGAGAGAGAGAGAGAGAGAGAGAGAGAGAGAGAGAGAGAGAGAATATTGTTGTGGTGCCACTTAGCTTTAATTGTCAGTTTGATGTATCCCAGAGTTATCTGAGAAGGGAGTCCCAACTGGACGGTTGTCTACGTCACACTGACCTGTGGGCGTGTCTGTGCTCTGGAGATACGTTCTTGGTTATTGATGCAAGAGGACCAAATGCACTGGGAGCAGCACCGTCCTAGACAGATATTCCTGTGATGGCTGAGCATGTCCCTGAGCCTGCAAGTGAGGAGGCACGCAGTATTCCTCCGTGGTTTCTGCTTGGAACTCCTGCTTGAGTTCCTGCCAGGCCTTCTCTCAATGATGGGCTGTGAACTGTAAGCTGGAAAAAGCCTTTTCCTCCCCTAAGTCGCTTTTGGTGGTGGGATTTGAACAACAGAAAGTAACTAGGACATCTGTTGCGTAAATCAGGTTGACCTTGGTTACATGCGAGTGATAAGCATCCCCCAAATCTCACAGTGGAAAGTGTTAGCGTGTGTTTTTTAATATTAAAGCACTAATGTTTACCTAAATCGTTCAGAGAGCATCAGTCGGCGGGGATGCTCTGCTTATGAGATGCCAGCGACACCCTAGAGGGTGGTTCTGATGCTAATGTCCTGTTCCCCAATTAGTTCTTGATCTGTCAGTAAAGAAAGCCATGGGCCAATTGCTGGAAGAAGGCACAGGCAGAGCTTCCAGGTCCCTGGAGAAAACGAAGAGGTTTTTCCTGTGCTTTGGAGGGAGGAGAAGTCCGCAGCCATGCGAGGTCTCAGGAGGAGCTAGGGCCTGTGGCCACTACTCCAGGCGGGTAGTAAGGGATGTTTGGCAGGGGTCAGATGGAATTAGCCACTGAAGTTTGGGGCAGGTGGAAGAAACGGAGCTAAGATATTTCCAGGCGGGAGACAGTAGTACCCAGCAATGGTGCAAAGAAGGCAAGGAGTAAAGGAAACACTGGGTGTGTGTCTTTTATCTGTAGATTTGAGGGAAACCGAGAGAGGGCTGGTAGTGTGGGTCACCTCCTGGAGCAAAGGCGGGTAGAGCATAAAGCTACACACAACACACCGCTTTAATTTCTTCCCTTTATTATAGATGCCTCAAAAGAATGTGTAACCCGTGTCCCACATTCTAAAGCTCCTTCTCAGATGTCACATGTCACTTCACACATGTAATTGAACAAAGTGAATCAAGAGGCCTCATCTGAGCTCAAAGGAAACAGTCATGGAAAACTTTTATGTGCTGTATTATGTCCCTCCCTTAATCTCTATAAATCCCTGAACCCTAGTGACTGTGGGTGCCCTACAATGTGCTCTCGCTCTCGCTCTCTCGCACTCCCTGAACCCTAGTGACTGTGGGAGCACTACAATGCTCTGTCTGTCTGTCTGCCTCTTTCTGTCTCTGTCTCTGTCTCTGTCTCTGTTTCTATCTCTGTCTCTGTCTCTGTCTCTGTCTCTCTCTGTCTCTCTCTCTTGTTGAACTCTAGTCTCTTGTGAACTCTAGTGACTATGGATGCACTACAATGTCTACCCCCTCTCTCTCCCTCTCTCTCTCTCTCTCTCTCTCTCTCTCTCTCTCTCTCTCTCTCTCTCAAACTCTGTGTGTGTGTGTGTGTGTGTTCACGTGCACATACCTTTATCTCCTTGCCTGTGAAGACACAGCAGTGAGAAGGTAGACAATTGCAAGCCAAAAAGAGAAGGTCCCTACAACAAACTAACCTTGTTGGTACTTGATCTTGACTGTTTGTCTCCAGGACAGTGAGAAATAAAATTCTGTTATCCAAAGCATGTTTCCCCCAAAACAGACTAAGGCAAGTTCTAGTGACTGTCCCCACCAGGACACCTATTTTGCCATACAAGCAACTCACACAGCATTGTGTACCTTTATTAGATTTCCATGGTGTTGTACTGAGGCTTAGATGGTCCATCAAGTTAAACAAATCTGGTAAAAGCAAACAGAAACCAGGGTGAATAGATGCTTCACTGAAAGCTCTCCCCGTCCCCAGTGAACAGTGTTTGCTCTGCGTTGTTTTTGTGCATTTCACTTCAGGATAAATATTCTAGTCCTCTGCTTTCAGCCCCATTCACCTAAAAAGTACAAATGCTGCCAAGTAAACTGTATTACGTCTTCCTGCTCAGCATGGAAATGATTCGCGGTGCAGAGACGACGGAATCCAACCTGAGGGTGATTACTGCAACGTAGATGTTCACTCTACATTTTCATCCGTGGAGCTAACTGTTTCGAAAACGGAATTTGATCATCGTGGAAGGTACAAAATGAAGAGACAGCCTTTTCAAATCATCGGCCCTCTGGCACAGGAAGTGGGGCTGTGTGGGAGTCGTATGCCTTTTCTCCGTCGTGAAGAGCCCCCACCCCCAATACAGGTTGTGAAGGTACCACACAGTCTTCCACCCTTGGCCTTTGCCCTTCACACTGTCAAGGACTGCCAACCGCTTCTTGTGGGGATCCCCTTCTTGTCCAACATCTTGTCCTGAGATCTGGGTTTCTCCTTTCCAGTCGTTGGAAGGTTTAGTTCTCTGGGCATCCAATCTAGTGTAAGTCCATCCCTAGCTCCCTTCAGGTACCACAGCATTGATTCTGCACTGCACCCTGTTAATATGGTTTCTGCCCACGCTCATGGTTTTCTTATGAGAAATCTAAAGGATAAGTCTAAGTGACCGTAGACCCCTTTCTTTTGTACTGTTCAGAATACTGACGGGCTAAAGAGGTGACACCATCAGCAAAGCATTTGCCTCATAAACATGAGGGCCTCTGTTTAATCCCCAGAATGAAATCTTTTTTAAAAAAAAATTCTGGGCATGGTGATATACACTTGGAAGACATAAGGAGGTCTCTCTGGCTCACCAGTGAACCATCCTAGCCTACTTAGAAAGCTCCAGGCCAGTGTCTCAAAAGAATAAAAAAATGAAGGGGTTGGGGATTTAGCTCAATGGTAGAGTGCTTGCCTAGCAAGCGCAAGGCCCTGGGTTCGGTCCCCAGCTCCGGAAAAAAAAAAGAAAAAAAGAAAAAGAAAAGAAAAGAATAAAAAATGAATACCAATAAAAAGGTGGTCAGTAGCTAGAATCCAACATGAGAAGTTATCCATTGCCTTACGCATGCCCACACACACTCAAGGATAATGATAAAGGGGTGCAGTTTGGCTTCCAGAAGATGGGCAACTCAAAGAAGTGGTTCTGTGCCGGGTTTAAAGCAGATGAACTTGAAGACAAGTAGCTGAGAAGTGGTCCCCTCCTCAGGTCCCAAGTGGTGGGTTTCTGCTCTACTGCACTAAATCACGTTCAGTAAAGTCTCCCATCTAGCCCCAAGGAGAGAAAGGGTTGGTTGGCATGCAGCATCCTCAGACTGAGAAAGGATAGGATGAGGGCACAGCCATGGAAAGACAG
>NC_046167.1:17399128-17414128 GCF_011064425.1 Rattus rattus
GGAGGGAGTTCATCTTTTTGCCCTGGAGGCAATTTGATATAGTTCCCTCTAAATGATGATGTCATAGGCCTTCCTGAAAAACCCCTTCTGGAAATACCACAGTTCATACCTCACGAGAGGATCCAAGAATTAAAATAAGAGCAATTCCATTAGGTTCTAGTTCAGAACAGTCTTCTAAAACTTGGCTTCAACTCTCAGTTCTAGATAAACATAAATATGATTTTCGCATAAGACCAGGCCTTCGGACCTAAGTCTGATGTTCTGTAATCTACATTCACTGGAAACAATAAAAGTAAACTTATTGTTTATTTTATTCATTGCTCATAGCTTTGAGGGTGCAATCCATCAAGGCTGGCACAGCATGGGGCCTAGAAGTCTAGGCAGCTGTCACAAGAGCCCACAGTCAGGAAACAGAGAGATGAATATGGGGGTTTAACTCCCTTTCTGTCTTATTGTCCTAGGACCCCATCTGTGGTGCAGCCTACGTTCAGTATGAGTTTTCTTTCTTCAGTTAAATCTTTCTGGAATCACGTGTGTGACACACACACACACACACACACACACACACACACATACACGAAGGTCTTTCCATTATAATTCCAGGCCCAATCAAGTTAACAATGAAGATTAATCAACACAATCAATCAAGAAAAGGATAACTTGGGCTGGAGAGATGGCTCAGCAGTTAAGAGCATTGACTGCTCTTTCCAAGATCCTGAGTTCAAAATCCCAGAAACCACATGGTGGCTCACAACCATCTGTAATGGGATTGGATGCCCTCTTATGGCATGTCTGAAGACAGCTACAGTGTACTTATATATATAACAAATGAATCTTTAAAAAAAAAAAAAAAGAAAAGGATAACTTGTACTAACATCTGTACAGATGGTAACTTCCTCAATCCTTACTACAACCCGATGAGGGGGGTTAGTCATAACCTCATTTAAGGGTAGAGAATGTAAGACTGAGAGAAGTGAAGTCACTTGGTGGGAAGTCACTGCTTGAAAAAAGACATATCTGGAACTAGAACTCAGCTCACCATGAAGCAAAGGTCTTTGTACGTCTACCTGTCTGACAGCTCAGCTCTCAGGACCGGCAATGGCCGCAGCGGTTCCTGAAATAAAACACTGTGACCAAAAGCAACTCCGGGGAAGGGTTCATTGGGCTTTCTTACACTCCGCGCAGGCTGGGTTCACGTCAATTTGACGCAAGCTAAAATCATCAGAGAGAAGGGGAACCTCAACTGAGAAAATGACTCCCTAAGATGGGTTGTGGGCAAGTCTGAAGGGCAATTTCTTAATTAGTGATTGATATGGGACAGCCTGGTTCATTGGGGGTGGGGCTACACCCAGGCTGGTGGTCCTGGGTTCTAAAAGAAAACACAGGCTGAGCAAGTCGCATGGACTGAGACAGTAAACAGCACAGCTCCGTGGCCTCCATTAACTCCATCAACTCCTGTCTTTTGTAAGCAAAATAAACCCTTTCCCCAGGCCGGATAACACTGCACACCTTGCTTCCCAGTGCTTTGGAGGCAGAGGTAGGCAGATCTCTATGACTTTGGTGCCAGCCTAGTCTACAGAGCAAGTTCTAGGACAGCCAGGGCAATGCAGAGAAACCCTGTCTCAAAAAGCCAAAAATAAATGTGCTGGCCGGTTTTGAGTGTCAACTTGACACAAGCTGGAGTTATCACAGAGAAAGGAGTCGCCCTTGAGGAAATGCCTCCATGAGCTCCAGCTGTAAGGCATTTTCTCCATTAGTGATCAAGGGTGGAGGGCCTCTTGTGGGTGGTGCCATCCCTGGGCTGGTGGTCTTGGGTTACATAAGAAAGCAAGCTGAGCAAGCCAGGGGAAGCAAGCCAGTGAGTAACATCCCTCCGTGGCCTCTGCATCAGCTCCTGCTTCCTGCCCTGCTTGAGTTCCAGTCCAGACTTCCTTTGGTGATGAACAGCCATATGGAAGTGTAAGCAGAAAAAAACCCTTTCCTCCCCAGCTTTCTTCTTGGTCAGGATGTTTTTGTGCAGGGATGAAAACTCTGACTAAGGGCTGGAGAGATGCCTCAGTGGTTAAGAGCACTGACTGCTCTTCCAGAGGTCCTGAGTTCGATTCCTAGCAACCACATAGTGGCTCACAACCATCTGTAATGAGATCTGTTGCCCTTTTCTGGTGTGTCTGAAGACAGCTACAGTGTGTTCATATACATAAAATAAATAAATAAATCTTTAAAAAAAAGAAAAAGAAAACTCTGACTAAGACAATAAATAAATAAATAAATATTTTAAAATGAAAATCAAAAACAAAAACCCGTTCCTCCCCAAAACAAAAACCCATTCCTCCCCAACTTGCTTTTGGTCGTGGTGTTTATCACAGCAATAGTAACACTAACTACAACACACTTCCAGGTCACCATCCATCACTGAAGGAAGTTGGGACAGGCCCTCAAGCAGGAAGCATGAAGAAATGCTGATTAGTAGTTTGCTACCCCTGCTTCTGCTCAGCTAGCCAGGACCTCATGCCTAGGCACGATACCATCCACAGTGTGCTGGTCCCTCCCACATTAATTAACAATCAAGAAAATGTCCCCCGCAGAGACATAGCCAGCAGCCAATCTGATGGAAGCGGTTCCTAATTGGGTTCCCTCTTTGCAGATATGTTGGCAGGAGATAAACTAGCCAGGATCAGTCGTAAGTCCTCTCCATCCTTCAGATGCAGGACTTTTCCTGCACCCCACTCTTGTCTTCCAAGCAATAAATTCAGAAACATTCATGTGCACTTGTTCATATGTGTGCATGCATGTGCTAGCCAGACATCAGGAGCAAGTGTCTTCCTTGATTAACCTTCACCTTATTTTTTGAGACAAGGTCTCTTGTAGAACCTAAAGAGCACTAATTGGGCTGACTGGTCAGTGAATCCTAGTTCCTGCCTCTCTGCCTCCCTATCCCTGGAATTACAGAAATGTCTGGATCTTTAATGTGGATGCTGAGGAATGAACTCAGACTCTCGCACTTGCATGACAAACACTTTGCTGACTGAGCCCAGTCCTGTTTCCAGGTTTAATTATCACATGTATTCAATGTTATTATTGTCCCTCAAGGGTAAGGATGAAAATAGTACAGAGGGGAAGAGAAGAGAAGAGGGTAGAAGGCACACATATGTTCACACCTGGGTTTTGTTTACCCTAATCCGTCTGACACAGACCCTTAAGGGACCAGCTTGGGCTTTACTTGCTCATACTCTGTTTTCCAGGAAAACGAGATGTTGACTGACCCACCACATTTTACTGTGTTTGCTTATTTATAGATCTCTTCAGTATAAGCTCAATGATTGAAATGGTGTCTTGGGCACCAGGAAAACGAGATGTTGACTGACCGACCACATTTTACTGTGTTTTCTTATTTATAGATCTCTTCAGTATAAGCTCAATGATTGAAATGGTGTCTCATGCATCTGTAGGTCTCCTATACACAAAACATCATCTAGAATGAATGAATGAGTCAGTGAAGGGATGAACGAGCATATGAATGAGTGAATGAATGAGTGAGTGAGTGAATGAATGAGCAAATGAATGAATGAATAAATGAATGAGCAAATGAACAAATGAGTGAGTGAACAAATGAATGAATGAATGAGCAAGTGAATGAATGAGCAAATGAACAAACGAGTGAATGAATAAATGAATGCACATTTACAGTGCTAACTACAACCTTACAAAGCAGTTCTTTCTTAGCTTCATTTTGTTTGTTTGTGTCACTAGGTCTTTAAAAACAGGGTCTCAGATAACCTAAGCTGGCCTCAAACTCACTATATAGCTGTGAATGATCCTGAATTCCTAGTCTCCTACCTCAGTTTCTCCAGGGCTTCTGGATTACTGGCATGCTCCATCACACCGGGCTTCTTAGCTATTTGGCTGATGAGCAAACTAAGGCTTAAGAAATCAGTGACCTGGGGCTGGAGAGATGACTCAGAGGTTAAGAGCACTGACTGTTCTTCCAGAGGTCCTAAGTTCAATTCCCAGCCACCACACAGTGGCTCACAATCATCTGTAATGGGATCTGATGCCCTCTTCCGGTGTGACTAAAGACAGCTACAGTGTACTCACATACATGTAATAAATAATAATAAGAGAAATCAATAACTTGCCCAGGGTTGCACTAGTTGTTCACACAATCTGGATGTTTGCCACGTGCTAGACTGCGTCCCCAAATTCACCGTGCCTTTTAAAGGCCCTCAAGGGAGCTTTTCTGAACTTTGCTTTTTATGCCCCATATGAACTTTGCTATGTCTTGCTATCTGACGATGATGATGACTTGGCCAGTCAGAGAAGTATCATGGTGTATGTTAGTTCTCAAAGCTGACCCCAAGAGACATGCAAATTAAGTCTGGAATCTCATTTTTGTTTTTTAAGTTAGACTATGTTTTACATTATAAGGGAGAAGACATAAGAACCTGTGATTTAAAAGAGGTGTGTGTGGGGTTGGGGATTTGGCTCAGTGGTAGAGCGCTTGCCTAGGAAGCGAAAGGCCCTGGGTTCGGTCCCCAGCCCGGAAAAAAAGAAAAGAAAACAAAAAAAAAGAGGTGTGTGTGTGTGTGTGTGTGTGTAGTTAATAGGAGATGGAAACACAGGTTAGCTATTTTTATTGTCAATTTTCCTTTACCTAGAGTCACCTGGGAAGAAACCCTCTCAAGGAGGAATTACCTACCTCAGGTTGGCCTGTGGGAACGTCTCGGGGGTTTTGTCTTGCGTGTTAATTGATGTGTGTTAATTGATATACCAGTACCCGACCCACTGTGGTTAGCACCATGACCCTAGGCGGCTGTCCCTGCCCCGTGTAACAGTGAAAGAAGCTAGCTGAGACGCGAGCAACAAGGCTGCGTTCGTTTCTCTTTGCTCTTGACTCCGGTTGTGATGTGACCCCCGCCTTGACTTCCCCACAATGGTGAACTGCATTCTGCAGCTGTGAGCCAAGGATTCTTTCTCTCCTAAGTTGCTTTTGGTCAGGGTACTTTATCACAGGAACCGAAATTAAACTAGAACGCCAGTCCAAGCCCCCACACTTCATACGCACTCACCTCACATGATGGGGACCAGTTTACATATAGGACTCAAGGCCCGGGGGCAATTCAGTGCTTAGGTCCCGTAATGGCCGTCAACATCAACTGTCATGTTAGCAGTGGGTCTTCCTGTGGTGTAAGAGGAGTCTTAGCCTCCGAGTAGTTTGAATTTACCAGAGTTGAGGGCGAAGGAACAGTTAGGCTTCTGTGTTCTGTAGCCTCCTCCCTCCCTCTGGCATTTTTAGGTTCCATGTATTTAAGTGTAACTCAATATGTGCATCCACACAGTTTAAACCTGTCAAGAGTGAAGGCAGTAGGAGAAAGTGGTTGGGTTTTTTTGTTTGTTTGTTTTGTTTTGTTTTGTTTTTTTTTTTTGCTAAGATCTTTCTTTCTCCTTTCATTTGCTAAACTCGGCGTCTATTTTCAATGAATTCTTGTGCCTTAGAACCCAAATGAAAAGTCTGAGGCTGATGATGGTGGTGCACGCCTTTGATCCCAGCACTCAGGATGCAGGGGCAGGTGGATCTCTGACTTCGAGGCCAGCCTGGCCAACAGAGCAAGATCCATGACAGACAGACAGAGAAACCCTGCCTCAAAACAAAGAAACAAACAAAACAGAAACAAAAGCAAAAACAAGCGAGAAAGGAAGGAAGGAAAGAAAAATGGAAGGAAGGAAAAACGGAAGGAAAGGAAAGGAAAGGGAAGTTAAGTTCACAACAAAACCTATTCTCAGGTGCTGGAAAAATGGCTCAGTGGTTAGAGGCACCGGCTGCATTTCCTGAAGCCCTGAGTTCAATTCTCAGCAACCATATGACATCCCACGATCATGTATAATGGAATCCAATGTGATTTTTCTGGTCAACAGGCATTCCTTAAAACAAATCCCTCATATATATATAATTTACTAAAAGTCTGAGGAATATAGCCCTAGCATTAAAGGCCACAAAATAAAGAAACATAATACATCTACATCTGCATAATGAGAATTTTACAAATTGATTTGCTTCAAATCCACTCAAGTCGTTTTTCTTTGGAATGTGCTAATAGTCCATCTTCCGTTAGTCAGATCCATTTTGCTGTTCCCCAGTTGCCCTTAATGTTTTTCCATCCAAGGTAAACTATATGACTTGGCTCTTCTTGTGGGTTCCTAACTCCAGTCTGCCCCTGCTTTTTCTCCCACAGACGTCTCGTTTCTATACAGGCATCACTGCCTATGGCTTCAATCTCTCCGGCCTCCTTCACACTCCAGCCGGGGCTGAGGAGATGGCTCGCCGCGTAAGAGCATTTAGTCGGCAAGCATGAAGACTTAAGTTCAAATCCCCGGCCTCCACGTTTAAAAAACAAAAACCAAACAAACAAAAACCCATTGTTTTGTATGAAACTGTCAAAAAGACCAAAGGTACAAAATTCCTTTTTGTCTACAAAGTTCCCATTTGTTCCATTTTGTATCTTATTTCATTTATGTTATTTTATTTTACTTCACTTTGGCCTGTTTGATGTGTGTGTGCGCGTCCAAGGACAAACCAGAATTTTATTTTGCTGAGTCATCCTAACAGAAACATAAAATAAAACTGAAGCACCTGTAACCCCGGAACTGTGGGAGATAGAAGGTTGTCAAGGCTTATGTTTACTGACCTAACCCCGGGTTCATTAACAGATCTTATCTCAAAAGAATACGGCAGAGGATGACAGGGCAGCCCACCAATGTCACAGGCATTGGCCCACACGCCTATGTATAACATATATGTAAAACACATACACAGAGATGCACATATATACAGGAAGAAAAGAAATAGACAGACTGGCTGACTGACTGACAGACTCCAGACTACTCTGGTTTCCTCCTTTACAACAGAGCTGTCTATTTAACAGGCACTACTGTCTGTTAGTGCCACAGGACATGGACTAAGGCTGTTTGTTTTTATATAAGCTCATCGCCCCACACCTGGTCTTTACTCAGCCCTCTGTGGGTGTTAGAACTTGGAATCAAGTGACAGCCAGACTATTGGAAACACCCGGACTGTAGCCACACCATCATGAAAAGGTCTTCTGTTTGTTTGATCTGGCTGGACAGTCCTTCCATCCAGACAGCGTGATGCTGGGCTTTACAGCATCCATGAACCCAGTGAGGACTCTGAGATCAATGTCCCGCTGCAACCCTCCACTCGACTGAGCCTATGAGACGAGGCAGTTCTGTGGGGCTGAGTAGACCAGTGGAGAGACGGGCGGAGAAAATGTCCTCCTGAAGTATGACCCTAGGCCCGCTCACACTTTTGACACCGTACCTAGACAAAGAAGCTGGAGAAAAAGAGCTCAGTCAGCCAGGAATCCTCTCTGGGAAAACTGACCATCAAGTGGGTAAGAAATTCCCCAGATGGAGTAGAAGGCACTAGAAAGGTCAGTGCTTTCCAGGCAGACAAACAAGGCGCTGTCTGTCTAAAAGAAGGAGGACCTCTGTACAGCAGAGCAGAGGGATGATAGCAATTTAGAATGCATGGGACGCTATGGGAGATGGTCACTAGGATTGCATGGGACACTATGGGAGATGACCACTAGGATTGCATGGGACACTATGGGAGATGACAACTTGGATTGCGTGGAACACTATGGGAAATGACCTTCCAGCATCCAGATACCTCAGGGATGAACAGGAGAGAATAGACATCTGAGAAGCCACAGCACAGACTACGGTCACCATGGTAAACATTGGGACAGGGTCCTGGGGCACACCAGATAAAGAAAGCAACCTTTCCTCTTGCCCCCCCTCCCTCCTTGATGCACCCCCATCAATGGCTGCATGTTGATCATTCTAAGTTCCCAGTGCCTCACAAACCCTGCTCCTTCCTATGGTCAGGATCCCTCCTTGGCTAAGAATCATTTTCCAGGCTAACTGCACTACCCCAGCAGACCCTACAGACTTTGCTTCTTTCCCCTTCTGGCTCTCTTCTGTTGCTCGCATGCACATGTGTGTGACTGTGTGTGTGTGTGTGTGTGTGTGTGTGTGTGTGTGTGTGAGAGAGAGGGGGATGGAGGGAGGGGAAGGGGGAAGGGGGAGGGGAGGGGAGGGAGGGAGAGGGAGAGGAGAGGGAGAGGGAGAGGGAGAGAGATGTGTGTATGGGTTCCTGAGAAGGCCAAACGAGGGCATCAAACTCCTTGAATCTTGAGTCGTGGGTGACAACTGAACTCGGGTCCTCTGGATGAGCAGCAGCAAGGGCCCTTAACCACCCATCCATCTCTCCACCCCCTACATTTTTTTATTTGCCCCCTAAATACAAATATCAAAAGTAAGGGGCTGGAGAGATAGCTCAGTGGTTAAGAGCACTGACTGCCCTTCCAGAGGTCCTGAGTTCAAATCCCAGCAACCACATGGTGGCTCACAACCATCTGTAATGGGACCTGATGCCCTCTTCTGGTGTGTCTGAGGACAGCTATGATGTACCTATGTAATATATCAATAAATATTTAGAAAATATCAAAAGTAAAAATCTTCACTCAGCTCTAAATATGTTTTAAAATATTTTGAAATGGCCCCTGTGAACCGAAGATTACGTAAACTTTAGAAAGCTAGAGGAAAGTGACAGGTTCAGGACTGCCTTCTATCAATTATCTTAGTGACTTACCCGAAGCCTGCTAAGTTCCCGGAGGAAGCGTAAACTGGGTACACCACCTGGGTTTTATTTAGATCACTCTAGACCACTTGTCTCTTAAAGGAAATCTTAATTACCCAAGGACATTGCTTAGGAATGGAAGTAAGGGGAAAACGATGAATTAAAGAATCTGACCTGATTGTTATCTTTGACCATGGTCAGTAGAGGCAAATATATTTATTTCCTGGTTGAATCTATTTATATACTCCTTGTACATAGCTAAGCTCGACTTTTCTGTCTGGGTTTTCCATTTCTCCTTCAGCTTTGGGGTAAAACACATGTCTGGATGATCACATGACCAACAGGTGCCACCTAGAAGGTGACTCTTTAAATCAAACATGGTTAACAGAAGTACAGGACCAAAGAGCAGAGGCCTCTGCCCTTGGGCAGGGACCCTGCTGCACGGCCTACCCATGACTGTTGAATGGCAGCCATGGTGTTGACCTTTTAAAATTCTTGCAGATGAGAAGCAAAGTGACTAATATTGAGCGTGAACTTGTAAGATTGGTGAAAAGACAGGCCTCTGGGCATGTCCTGGGCATGTCTGGTTTCTAGATGAAGTTATTTGAACTGGGAAGACCCACTCTATAGCCTTGTTCTATGAGCCAGCTTCCATCAATGAGAGAAAGCTAGCTAGAACACTCACCACTCTCCGCCTCCTGACCATGGACACAATATGAGAGCAGTTGCCTTCCTGCCATGCACTGTGAGTCAGAACGAATTCTTCCTCTCTCCCCGCGCTTTGGACATAGCAATGAAAAAAAAAAACAAACAAAACGCCAAAAAACCCACTTTCATCAGGACCCTGTGGCATAGGTCTTCAATCCTAGATACTCAGCTGGTTAAGGCAGACGGATGTCAAGTTCAAAGTTCACAGGAGCTACAGAGTGAGTTCAAGGCCAATCTGGGCAACTCAGTGAGACCCTGCCTCAGTTCTCTACAAAAAGTTGGGACCTATACCTCAATAGCAGACGTCTTGCTTAACAGGCCCAGTGCCAAAACCAACTACCACACCACAACCTTCACCCTGTAAGGGAGTTCATGCCTACCCGTCCAAGCCGTTCAGAGGAGAAGACAGAAAGCTTACAAATTCTAAACCATCTTGAGTGATCAAGTGAGACTCAACTCTCTCACTAAAAATAAATAAATAAATAAATAAATAAATAAATAAATAAATGTATGTTTTAAATAGAAATAAAAAGAAGGAAAAGGTTACCCTCAGGGCTAGTTGTGAAATAAGTCCAGCAAATTGGTTTAAGACTCCTGACTGCTTTTTCTGTTTTCCCATCAAAGTAAATTAGCCTTAGAAATAGCATTCCACATGGCTAGAGGTTAAAAAAAATTTTTTTTTTTTGTCCTGCAGATGCTTTGAATTCTTTGTCACTCCTGACTACAGTCCATTAGGGGAGTCAGGATTAAAGGGCAAAGCAGAGTGGATCCCTCAACAACAGCCCCACCCCTACCCCCACCTCTCAACCCCAACCCCTCTCCCCCTCCCCACGCATACACACTCTCTCTCTCTCTCTCTCTCTCTCTCTCTCTCTCTCTCTCTCTCTCTCTCTCTCTGCTTCTTGGAATTAATTGGTCATGGGATGGTTTTTGTAGTTGGTGGTGACGGTGGTTTTTGGTTTTTGCTTTGTTTGTTTTTGTTTCATTTCTGTTTGCTTCATGAGTCTCCCATGAGCAGGCACTGAGGCCGCTTATTTGCATACGGCTCCCAGAGCCCGGGTGAGCTGAGGACACAGGCTGTCTGCCTTGGCAGAAGCAGGAAGTCACTACAAGAAGTCATGCCTCTCTACCCTTGGTGGCTTTTTTTTTTTTTTATCGTTATTTTTCAAGAAAACCCAAGTTGACTTTTCAAACAACACAAAAGCTTAGAAGTGGGTAAAAGAAAAAACAAACAAACAAAAAAAAAACCCCAAAGACCCTGTCCCCTTTTCTCTTATTTAGAAATTCTGAATCATCAAATTGGAAAGGAGTTAGAGGTCAGTTGCAAAGGGCAGGTGGGAAGAAGATGGTTGGGCGGACTAAAGAGGCCGGTGGTCCTCCCAGCACATTTCTCACACAGGGAACTCATGGCCAGAGAGTCATGGCCATATATAGGAGTCTCTGCGGATACCTGGCAGAAAACCAAACCCCTGTTAGTCTGTTACTGTGTTACTTTGTCCTTCTACCTAGAGTGGCTGGACATTCCAAAGTCATTCCTGTGCGAGGTGTAGTCTGGGCCTCTAAGGACAGGAATGCCTCCTCTGTGGAAGCGATGTGCTCTTTTCTCACTGGTATTCAGATGGGATTCCAATTGCTCCAAGTATTTCCTCTAGCTCTGAATCTCCTTCTCGGATAACTGCCTTTGTCAGGCTAGGTATAGTGCAGCTTGTTGCTGTCTGGTACCCGAGCTCCCATGTAAGGTACGCCCCGACATAAGGGACAGTGAACCTCACTCCACTACATATGCTATTCCCAGCAGAGAGACAACAGAGAAAACCGTTGCAGTGAGTGGCTTCCCGCCAAGACTCATGTCACCTGTGCCAGATGGAATGTTAAAAGGCTTCAAGAGAAGCGTCACGCGTACTTAACAATAAGTATGCCTTCTTCCAAGAAACAAAACCTACTAGGAAATGACAGCAGCAATAAAATAGGTGGTGACAAATGGACAGAGCAGCGTCACCTTTCCGAGGCTCTTCCGGTCGCTTTTATAACCTTCCTGAATTTTTTCCCCACATCCAGGTGTGTAGTGGACCTTGAACACTGGCAAGCTCTCTCTTCCCAACCGTGCAGAGAACTCTAAAGGGTTAGCTAACAACTTCACAGATTCTCAGTTCTTCCCACAGTCCTGGGACCACAGACTTGCGGTGCCCAGAAATATCCACACCTGATAATGTAATTATTTTTTCTAATTTCATTAATACTTTCTCCTGTGCCAAACTGCTTGCCTGGTTTAAGAGGAAATATTTGTCACCTCACTGTATAGCTCTAATGCCCCTCGCCATCTCTCCATTGGCTAAATTCCTCATCCCGAATGTCAGCTGGACAGAGCAAACATAGTGTGACACGGCATGGAATTTGAACCTTCACCTGTGCAAAATTAAAATAATCACACATTATGAGGTGGAGGGGTCGAGTCGAAGGTCAGTATCAAGACCCGGCTTCCAGTGAAGAGCCAAGAGTACCTCTGAGCTTAGCAGTGGCAATGGCACACGGTGCGAGTACGTGAATTCATGCCTATGTGTGTATCTGTGTGTGTGTGTGTGTGTGTGTGAGTGTGTGTGTGAGTGTGTGTCATGTCTATGTCTGTGTGTGTCTAAGTGTGTGTGTGTTTGTGTGTGTGTGTGTCTATCTGTGTGTGTCTCTGTGTCTGTGTTTGTATGTGTCTGAGTGTGTGTCTGTTTGTGTGTGTCTCTGTGTGTTTGTCTGAGCGTGTGTGTCTGTGGGTCTGAGTGTGTGTGTCTGTGTCTGAGTGTGTGTGCCTGTGTATCTGAGTGTGTGTGTCTGTGTGTGTTTGTATGTGTGTTTGTATGTGCTGAGTGTGCGTCTGTTTGTGTGTGTCTCTGTGTGTTTGTGTTTGTGTTTGTGTGTGTTTGTGTTTGTGTCTGAGTGTGTGTGTCTGAGTGTGTGTCTGTGTGTGTGTTGCTGTGTGTGTGTATGTGTGTGTCTGTGTGTCTCAGTTGTGTGTGTATCAATGTCTGTGTTTGTGTGGTGATGGTGATTCTTAACTGGATTTAGAATTACCTAGGAGATACACTTTAGAGTGTTGACGAGGACATTTCCAGAGAGGTTTAACTGAGGTAAGAAGATGCCCTAAGTATGACCAGTATGTTCCTATGGGCTAAGGTCCCAGATCAGATAGAAAAGAGGCCATGAGCTGAGAACCAACATCCACTCTCTCTGCTTCTTCCCTGACTGTGTGGCAAATCCGGCTTCTGCTGTTGTGGCTTCTCTGTCATGACAGACCGAATTCTCTGCGAGCCTGAGTGAGCTAACCCTGCCTTAAGTTCCTCTGTCAGACATTATGTCACAGCAGTGAGAAAAGTAACTAACACAGGAAACGAGTAAATTTATGATTCCGCTGTCTGGAAGACTCTCCTAAAAGACACTGCTCCCCTGGCCTTTGTCTGTAGCCATAAGATCTAGGAAAGATGTGATTGGTTAGGAATGTGTACTGGAGCAATTATAATAAGCCTCTAGCAAATTTCTCATGACCATGGAGATTTATACTGTGTTTTTTTTCCCCTGGGCTTTTAAAGCAAATTTTTGAGGCCAGAGAAAAATCACAACAGGTTATACCCAAAGTCCTTTAAATTAAAGACTATCAAATGAATGTTTTCATAAGATCTGGTTTGTGTCTGGTCAATTGAGATTCATTGGCTGGGATGAATTCTGAATTTGTTTGTCACAGGACATAGAAGCCATTACAAAGCCAGCCTAGTGAAGCAGTGTAGTATAAAGGTTGCCTTGGAACCATGTAGACACATTCAAATCTTGTTCTTCATTTATCTCTGGGACTGTATGCAAATTTTCTAACTTATTTTAGTTCTTCTTCTTCTTCTTCTTCTTCTTCTTCTTCTTCTTCTTCTTCTTCTTCTTCTTCTTCTTCTTCTTCTTCTTCTTCTTCTTCTTCTTTCTTCTTCTTCCTTCTCATTCCCCTTCCTTTTCTAATGTGTGAGTGTTTTGTCCTACACATGTGTCTATACCACTTTTGTACCTTGAGCCTACAGAGGTCAGAAAAGTGTATCAGATCCCCTGGAACTGGAGTTACACACAGTTGTGAGCCACCATGTGGGTGTCAGTAGTTGAACCCAACTCCTCTAAAAGAGCCCCCAGTGCTATCAACTGCTGAGGTGTCACCCCCAGCCCCTTCTTCTCATTTATTAATTCATGGAAAGGAGTAACAATATTTGCAGGGCTGTTATGAAGACTGCCTATTTAAATCAGAGTGCCTAGGGGGTGAAGAGATGGCTCAGTGGTTAGAAGCACTGACTGCTCTTCCAGAGGTCCTGAGTTCAAATCCCAGCAACCACATGGTGGCTCACAGCCATCTGTAATGGGATCTGATGCCCTTTTCTGGTGTGACTGAAGACAGCAAGTGTGTGTGTGTGTGTGTGTGTGTGTGTGTGTGTGTGTGTGTGTGTGTGTATAATAATTTTTAAAAAAAAATCAGAGTGTCTAAAAAAATGGATAAATAAAAGTAGGAAGCAAAAAAGTATATGGATTCCCAGTTCTGCCCATAGTCACATGCTCACAGACTAATGGTTCCTGTAAACTATCTCCATCTAACAATGCAATTTTCTTTTCTAATTTCATTTTCTCCCATATTAAAATGCTTACTTATTTTTTAAAGATTTATTATATATGTGTGTGTATACATACTGTATATGTGTGTACACACACACACACACACACACACACACACACATATATATATTTACTGTAGTTGTCTTCAGACGCACAAGAAAAGAGCATCAGATCCCATTACAGATGGTTGTGAGCCACCATGTGGTTGGTGGGAATTGAACTCAGGACCTCTGGAAAAGCAGTCAGTGCTCTTAACCACTGAGCCATCTCTCCAGCCCCTGCTTACTTATTTTTAAAAGACAAATATTTTATCCTTTTTAATTGAAGGATGATAGAGAAATAGGAGAAGGGGCTGGAGAGGTAGAAGAAAAATATTGACACATTAGATAGATAGACATATACATACATACATACAGATAGATACACACATACATACATACATACATACATACATACATAGATACTTAGATACATAGTTACATAGATAGATGAAACATACATGCATACATACATAGATTTCTCTTTCCACACATATTGAGCCATTTGTCAACATCATAGAGTATGTTTGCACAAATCTGGATTGTGTATTACCATCACCCAGCGTAGCCCTCTCAGTGAAATTAAAGACATAAAGACATGAAGTATACAAGGCCGCCACCATGTAATATGACTCATTCTTACAGGAAACTTATGCAAACACAGTCTAAAGACTAAAGTCCAGAGGAAGCTGGGGATAATCCAGGAGGTGGAGACAGAAAGCCAGCATGGACTACACAGTGATCAGGAATCACTTAGGGAAACCACACCAGAGGAGGAACAGGAAAAGGAGGAAGGAGAGATGCAAGGAGGAGGAGGAGAAAGAAGGAGAGGAGAGGAAGAGGAGGAGGAGGAAGAGGAGGAGAGGAGGAGGAGGAAGCTGAGGAGGAGGAGAAAGAAGGAGAGGAGGAGGAGGAGGAAGAGGAGGAGGAGGAAGCTGAGGAGGAGGAGGGAGGAGAACAGGAGGAGGAGGGAGG
>NC_046167.1:17419128-17439128 GCF_011064425.1 Rattus rattus
AGCATTTGCCGCTGCAATTAGTGGCACATTTATTTTCACAGACATATTTAGACAAGGTCTAACAGATCCCAAGCTGGCCCCAAACTGAGAATGACCTTAAACTCCAGATTCTCCTGCCACCACCTTCCTACCACTGAGATTACAGGTATGTATGTCCACACCCAGGATATGTAGTGCCACCGTGGACCTCCGTCACGCCAGGCAAACGCCACCATCTGGGCCGTGACTCAGTTCAATCAGTGGTAGCTGTTTTAGAATTTTCTTTAATCCCGCCCCGGGTTTTCTACCCTACCTTGGTTACTGAGTTCCGGATGAAAGACACTCAAACTTTTATATTTACAATAAGCCCTGAACAGCACAATAGCTGGGCAGCTGTCTAACCTCCATGGTGCTAGAATCTACTTTCCTATTGATAACCCGGAGTGATTACTTACGATTTACTATGTTCCCTCTGGGCTGCTCTTAACTCCAATTGGGCAGCCCTCGGGGCCACGCTTTCTTGACCCTTAACCCATGGCGGCTTCCTTGCTTCTCCTGCACGTTCTTCTTCTCCTGGTCCTCCTCAGACCCCAAACCTGCAAAACCTAAACCCCACCTATGACTCTTCTCCCCAGCTATTGGCTGTCGGCATCTTTATCTACCAATTAGAAATAACTTGGGGCAGGGTCACTCAGTGTCTTACGAGCATGCGCAATCTCCTTGTCTCTGGGGCAACCAGTCTTGGGAGTCCCAAAATATCATTAGAATACAAGCCGTATCAGGCCAACCCATTACAAGTAACTTCATTATCTCCTTGCTCACAGAGCCCAGTGTGCAATGTTTCATTATCTTTCTTGTCTCCTCTTCTAGTCTATCATCAAGCCACCTCAACAAGAATGGAGGACCTTTCGCTTCTTCTCATGACTGTGCCTTCCACTCTAAGCCAACCCTGACTCTTCCTAGGGTTATGAGGAAGACCAGAGAGCTGGCCTCCCCCTCACTCAGTTTCCAATTCTACCCCTTTTCTCCATCCTAATATACTTTTTGTTTTATTGTGGTAAAATATATATCATGTAATATTCCCTTATAAGAGCGAAGGGGAGAGAGAGGGAAAGGGGGAGAGGGGAGGGAGGGAGGAGGAAGGAGAGAGAGAGAGAGAGAGAGAGAGAGAGAGAGAGAGAATGAATGAATGAATTCTGTATGCATACCCATGCCAAAGGTCAATCTCAGGTAATTGATACATTCCTTGGGTGCAGGACAACTCCTGACTCAGTGATCATCACTCTCCTGCCTGCAGTGGTCATCTCTCTCATGACTGCAGTGGCCATCACTCTCCTGACTGCAGTGGTCATCGCTGTCCTGGCTGCAGTGGTCCTCACTCTCCTGCCTGCAGTGATCCAGCACAGATCCATCCCTCCTATACTAGATCCTGGAAGGGGCAGCTCTGCTTTACAACAGGTTGCAATGTCCAGGAACCATTGTACTCTTAACTACACAGGCTCCTAGGAGGGAATATTCAAGGACAAAGCTAGAGGATCACCTTTATTGACTCTAGCTATAATATATTTGACAATAACTAAAGCAGAAATGAAAAGGTACAAACAGAGCATCCAAGGGAACAACTTTCCATTCCATAACCCTTGTAACCTGCTAAGGAGCAAACAATCCAATGAGGTCAAGAAATTTCTGTTCTGCTGCACTGACCTCACATAACCACCCGATTTATGAGGGTACTGAGTGTCAACAAAGGTGTACTGTGTCCTGTGCAGTCACCTTGGCTCCCTATCCATGTGCAGCTTTCTGTGGCTAAGAAGCTTCATATGAAGTACCTGACATTGTGATTTACGATCTTGAATGACATTACCATGCCTGGCCCTCAGAATCCTTCTTTGTGCTCATGCATTCATTGCAAATCTTGCAAAAAGCCCGTGCATCCAGGTTTCTCAGTTTTAGAACTCTGGGCATTGAGACTGGATGAGTCTTTGTTGTCCAAGACTGTTCTGTGCATTGTAGAATACTGAGAAGAACCTCTGACCTCTAGCTGCAAGATGACAAGAACACTTTCCCTGGATGAAGGAACCAAAAATTCTCCAGGCATTGCCAAAATCCTCTAGTGAAGGGCAGGTTGCTTCTAGTTGACAATCACTGGTAGACAATGATACATAGTAGATACATAGACAAGTTAATAGAGCAATGATACATAGGTGACAGATAGATGATAAGTAGATTATAGAGATAAATAGATGATAGATAGATAGATAATAGATGGATAGAGATGATAGAAGATAGATAGATAGTAGATTGATAGATAGATAGATAGATAGATAGATAGATAGATAGATAGATAATGGATAGATAGATAAATGATAGATGATAGATGGATATGATAAATAGATAGATGATAGATAGACAGATAGATAATAGATGGATAGATAAATAGATGATAGATGGATAGATAGATAAATGGTAGATAGATGATAGATGGATATGATAAATAGATAGATGATAGAAGATAGATGATAGATGGATATGATAGATGATAGATATGATAGATGATAGATAGATAGATAGATAGATGATGGATGGATAGATGGATGGATGGATGAATGAATAAATATGATAGGTAGGGATTGGGGATTTAGCTCAGTGGTAGAGCGTTTGCCTAGGAAGCGCAAGGCCCTGGGTTCGGTCCCCAGCTCCGAAAAAAAGAACCAAAAAAAAAAATGATAGGTAGATTGATATATGATATGTAGATAACTAAATAGGTAGATATATAATAGATAAATAGAAATTAGATGATAGATAATTGAAAGATGGATATAGAGCAAATTACAAAATACTAGAGCACCTTTTAATGTTCACCACTATTAACAATGACTTCATGTGTGTGGTACTCTTTTATACATGTCTGTGTGTGTGCATAGGCATGGAATGCATCTGTACATGTTTGCACTTGAATCTGGAGGCTAGAGGTAGATGTTGGGTGCATTTTCCTGTTCACTCTTTGAGGCAGAGTCTCTCGCTGAAGCTAGGACTCACCAGTTCAGCTGGTCTAGCTGACTAGCAACCTTCAAGGATCTGTCTGCGGCCTCCTCACTCCTCAGTGATCATAACTGGCATTTCCACTGACGCTGGGGAATTCAAATTCAGATCCTTCTGCTTGTATAGTAATCATCTTCCTAGTTCCCAATACACAGTGACTTTTAAAGCAACCCCAGAAAAACTTCCAAATATTGCTTGACTATACTAACATTTGCAAGAGAATAGTGACACAGAAAGCTTGAAAGCCACTGGGACTATTGTAGTCTTTTTTTTTTTTTTTCTTTTTCTTTTTTTCAGAGCTGGGGACCGAACCCAGGGCCTTTCGCTTGCTAGGCAAGCGCTCTACCGCTGAGCTAAATCCCCAACCTGGACTATTGTAGTCTTAAGAACCTGGTTACTCTTGTTCCAACTCCTCTGAGCACTGGCCATCACAGAGAAGTTAGTCAAGTGGTCCACAACAGCAAAAAAGGAAAGAGGCAGCAGTCAAGTTTTCCTGTCTCCTCAGGCCATTCACCTCACTAGACTCTGGTCCTTACAATTGCCAAGATCATTTCTTCAGGTTCACCCGCTTGGTCCCCTTGGGTTGCTATGTCAAAATTACCATAGACCGACAACTTAACTAAGAGGCTTTTATTTCTCGGAGTTCTACAGGCTGGAGATCCCATGAGGACAGCTGATCATGTGCAGAAGGCCGTCCTCCTAGGTGACAGAGACAGAAATCATCTCCATGGGGGAATAAGCGTTCGACCTATAAGCATAGTACCTGACACAGGCCTGACCCATAGGAGGGCATTTTCATCAAACAGCACTGGTGTTCAATCTTACTGGTATATTACCTATTTAAAAATTACCAGCTTAAAAACAATACCCTGATCTTGACTGGAGCATGGTCTGAACGCAATTGGTTCCACTGTTGATTCTAATATGAAGTCAAGTTTAAGGACCGTTGGCATGGAAAGAAGGCAATAAGGTCTCCTCCCTACAATTCCAGACAGACATCTCCCTCAGAGTGCTGCCCAGAGGGGAGCTGTGCTCTACTCACCCTGTGTGCAAGCTGGCTGTGGCCCACTCCACCACGTCTACTGTTTCCCAATCCCTATTATCTATCTATGCCGTTTGGCCTTTCCTCAAGAGCCGAAGAGCACACTCAGCCCCAGATCAAATACAGCTTCCAGACCCTGGAGATGGGCTGAAAACTTGTACAAAGGTCAAGCAATGCAGAGAGGGAGGGAAGCATGAGGTGTCACAGGAGAGGGCAGTAGGGTAAAAGTCTCAAGTCAGAATAGAGTGGAGGTTGCAAAGTCAGGTTGGAGAGATGGCTTAGTGTTTAAATGCCCTTCTTATAGAAAAGCTATGTTCAGCTCCCGTCACCCACATCAGGCAGGTCATAATTCCAAGAATTCAGTGCTCTCTAGCCTCCTTGGACACCTTTACACATATGGTGTACATAAACTCCTACAAGCAATACACATAAATTATATATATATATATACATATGTAGGTATGTATATGTGTGTACATATATATGTACATATACATATATATGAATATAAACACATATGTAGGTTTGTATATGTATGTAGGTGTGTATGTATATGTGTATATATATGTATGTATATATGTATGTATGTATGTGTGTATGTATAAACACACATATATATGAATATAAACACATATAGATGTACACACACACATCGCCTAATCACAAGGGTTTTGTTGTTATTTTGAGACAGAATCTCATGTATCCAGGCTGGCCTTGAACTCCTAACCCTTCTGTTCTTCTCCCAAGAGCTGGAGATACAGATGTGCACCGCCACGCCCAGCTTGCATAGCTGTAGGGCAATGAATTCAGGGCTTCTTGCACACTAGGAAAGCATCCTACCAACTGAGCTACATCTCCAGCCCAGTGAGGTTGTAATGAGTGTTAACGGCTGCATCTGTAAGTCTCTCTGAAGCAGACCTTTAAGGGACTTCCATCATAGGAGCAAAAGGAAAAGCGGGGTTTGAGGTAACTTTTCAGATCCTTGAAGCCTCAGCAGTGGTCAGCTTTCTCCTCCACCTGGGTATGTAACTGAGGTGACCTCTCTAGACATCAGAGCGGAAGGAAGGAAACAGAGGAAGCAAAAGCAGACAAAGCAGGAGGCTGGTTCCCTGGCTTTGATGCTGCAGTTTCCCTGAGCAGGAGCCAGCACAGGGCCATATTGCCTGACTGAAACTTGAGAAACCAGGTCCTGCAGAGAGTTGTCTTTGAGAATGTCAACAAGTACCAACACATAGATATCTAGATACTCGTCAAGGAAGAGCTTCTTTCCTGGTGACTTTTTATAACATTGGGGGACTGGAGAGATAGCTCAGTGGTTAAGAGCACTGCTTGCTCTTCCTAGAGGTCCTGGGTTCAAGTCCCAGCAGCCACATGGTGGCCCACAACCACCCGTAATGAGATCCGATGCCCGCTTCCTGTGTGTATGAAGACAGATACAGTATACTTATATATAAATAAATTAATTAATTAAATTAAAAAAACATTAGGGAAGCCAGAAAAGGACATTTATCTGCTATAATGCCTTTTAGAGAAAAGTTGGAAGTAAAATGAAATTTGCCTAGTTTCTTATATTTAGCTCTGGAATAAGACAAACGATCTGACTATATCTGAGCACATACAAACCATTAGCAGAACTATTTGTTTTTTAACTTTGAGGTATTTAATAGTGTTTAACAATAGGAATGCATGCATCTACTTAAAGTTTCCACATATGTAGCTGCAAAACCTGCTTTGCTCCAATCAAACTAATGTACCCCCCAAAATAGACTCAAGATAAAAGAAACTTATCAAATTTTGCCACAGTTGACCCTCCATTGCTTTGGAAGATTTTTTTCCCTAGGAATGTTTTCTGTTTTTTTCGTGCATCCGCGGTTGGTTTTAGCCAAACGTAACCAAGAACAGGCATGTGGGAATGTCTGTAAAACTTCTGCCCAGCATGGAGGTCTTTGTCTGGCCCTCTGGCGTGAGGGAGCGCGGGCAGCACATTCTCGGTGAAAAACCCCTTTCACAGAGAGAGTGCATTCAAGGAGAAAATCGGAGCTTGAATCGCTGTGTCTAAGGGCAAGTTTGAAAGACAAAAGAAGGGACCGGATTCCATGGGAAAGGAAAGGAGGAAAGAAAGGGCCCCGGGTGACTTGCCAGAGGAGAGCTGGCTGCCTGCAAGGGAGACCTTTTTCTTCGCTACCAGGAACCTTGGAAGCAATATACTTTTCTCCACTGGGAGAGACCCAGGGCAAAGGGCGGGCAATGACTGGAAATGCTTTTCTCTGCTGAGGGTCCACCAAGAAAGCATTCAAAGACGTGGCGGAAAGCCTCTTTCTCCTTGGGGAAGCAACTGTAAGGCCTGGAAAAAGACCACACCAAAAGTGTAAGCACGGAGATGCTCTTGACCTGGAATCCCTGAACCTCTAAGAGGCCCCTGGGGAGCTCCTGGGGAATCAGCCAGCACCCCAAACTAACACCGAAGCTGATCTCTGTTCACATTCCGAAGGGCTGTATTAAAACACTGGCTTGGCCATAGTTAGAAGACATCAGTGTTCTGTGCGTGCACTGTATTCTTCACTGATGCAGGTAGACCTGAAGGCACCCAGTACATTTTTGAGATACTCTTTCTTGATATTTGGGATACCTAATCGTTGTTGCTATTTGGGAACTATATTAAAAGGGGATAAGGGGCCTAGTCTTGTAGCACAGCCTTTTAATCCCAGAGTTTGGATGAAGAGGCAGGCAGATCTCTGTGAGTTTGAGGCCAGCCTGCTCTATGCAACAAGTTCTGAGCCAGAAAAAGCTACACAGTGAAAGTTTACCTAAAAGGAAGGGGAGGGGGAGGGGATTTAGCTCAGTGGTTAGAGCGCTTGCCTAGCAAGTGCAAGGCCCTGGGTTCGGTCCCCAGCTCCGAAAAAAAGAAAAAAAAAAAAAAAAAGGAAGGGGGGAAGGGAGGGGGGTAGGATGGGGAAAGAGAAGAAAGGGAAGGGAAGGAGGGAGGGAGGGAGGGAGAGAGGGAGGAAGAGAAAAATAGACATAATAAGGCAACAAACTTTCCAAGTACCCTATTGTTCCAATCCAGATGGAACCTTGCCCTTCGGTCCTGGAGAGCCCTCGCTGTCTCTTGGACAGGACATGGTGTATCTGTTCTTCCAAATGCTCCTGGATGTGCAGTGGCTGAGCTTCAGTGACCCCATCTGAGAGACCGGGTCCTTCTACCTGTGCACAACCTGGGCTAAACATCCAAGCACATAGAATCCCAGCACTGGAGAAGCTAAAACAAGAGGATTGCACGTTTGAGGGTAGCCTGGGCTACATATTGGGCTACCTATCTCGAAGGACAAGTAGCAAAGAGAGCAGGGAATGCAAAGTAAGGCATCCTGGTTGAGGTTTTTATTTTGATTGTTGTTGTTGTTGTTGTTGTTGCTGCTGCTGTTGTTAACGCAGTCAAATGGTTATCTCTAGAATGGGATTGTTAAACTTGGCATCTTAGGTATTGGGATTCAATGAGACAGGCTGTATTCCCCTAAATTGTTAAACAAACGCAAAGTCCCATTTGCTCCGTATTGGCTAATGTTAGAGTCTATGTAGAGAATGGCTAATTCTTAAGTATCCAAGTGTGGGAAACGTAGACGTTAAGGCTGGGGAGATGGCTCAGCTGGTAAAGTGTTCGCCTTGCAAACATCATCATCCAGATGCATTTTTTTAAAAAGAAGCCAGGTGGGGGTTGGGGATTTAGCTCAGTGGTTAGAGCGCTTGCCTAGGAAGCGCAAGGCCCTGGGTTCAGTCCCCAGCTCCGAAAAAAAAGAAAAGAAAAAAAAAAAAAGTAAGGGTGACCGGGGAGGACACCTGAGACTGAACTCTGGAGGTGCACACACACACACACACACACAGAGAGAAAGAGAGAGAGAGAGAGAGAGAGAGAGAGAGAGAGACAGACAGACAGACAGACAGACACACAGAGAGAGAGACAGACAGACACACATACACACACAGAGACAGACACACAGAGAGAGACAGACAGGCAGACAGACACACAGACACACACACAGACACACACACACACACACACACACACACACACCCTTTATTAATGTCCTTTCATTGATTTACATGGATGCTGCCTTCTGAAAGGGGCTATTGCTATTCTCGATCTCATGTGGGCTTCCTCCTTGGAGTGGAAGGATGAAGGGGTGAGAAGAGCAAGGGGGAAGGAGGAGGCTCTACTTTGAGCATCTCCTTACCTAGAAGACTGTCTTAGATTGCAGCCACGGGTCTATGCAAGTGTTTAGTGCCCATGTTGTAGACAATGTCCGTACTCCATTGCACCATAAGCATTCTCGGGGAAGTGGTGGTAACAGTATCCGGTGAAAAGCCAAGCCAGCAAATTACCTCAGTCGTAGTGAATAGAAAACCATGTTGGGTGTGGTATCATTTAGCCACTTCTGAGCAGTGGACTCCAGAACATGGTCATTGTGTCTGTGGTGAATAACAGAGGATCCAGGGGAGGAATTACGCAACTCTGATTATATTTTACCTTTATAGATCTATTGGGAGGTATGCACCTTCCACAGCACAAGATGAGGGGTCAGAAGACAACATTCAGGAATCAGCTCTCTCCTTCTACCCTGTAGATTCCAGGAAGTAAATTCAGATTGCCTTTACCCACGGAGCCATCCTGCCAGCCGTCCTATTCACGTGTCAACAATAACCACCAATTTATGTCTACGATTGTTGTTTATTTGTAAGTGAGGGGGTCACATTCTGTTTTGCTGGAGATCTCTGATTAATCCATGAGCTAATCGAAGAAGGGAGAGGAAGGCCAAAGGAAAGTTTATACCGGGTTTCAAAGAACTACAAGATGACAATGTGTGCTCCATTTGGAGTGTTTCTTGTCACTTATCCATGTTTCTTATAGGTCTCTATTGAATATCTACTACCCACAGGACTTTCAGGTACAGGGAACCTAGCAGTGAAAATGACTGACCTATATGTACCTGAAGAGCTTATAATCCAGTTGTAAGGGCCATCAGTAAACAAGCAAAAAAAAAAAAAAAGTCAAACTGATAGGGCAGGCTCGGCGGTTAAGAGCACTGGTTGCTCTTCCAGAAGTCCTGAGTTCAATTCCCAGCAACCACATGGGGACTCACAACCAAGTGTAATGGGTTCTGATGCCCTCTCCTGGTGTGTCTGAAGACATCTACAGTGTACTCACATACGTAAAATAAATAAAAATCTTTTAAAAAAAAATCACACCCATAATGGGCTTCTTTGAAGCAGTGATCTCAACCATTGGGGGGTGGGGTGTCAACTGATCACAGGGCCCTGTAGGACGGATATTTACAATACAACTCATAACAGTAGCAAAACTACCCTTATGAAGGAACAACAAAAATTATTTTATGGTTGGGGGTCCCCACAACATGAGGAGCTGCGTTAAAGGGTCACAGCGCTAGGAAGGTTGAGAACCACTGTTCCGCAGGTTTGGGAAAGTGCAGCAGAAAAGGATATTCTAAAACGCTAGTTAGATGAGGTGCAGAGAAAGGCAGGACTTAAGAGACAACATCCAAGGATGAAGAAGTGTGGCCCTAAGAAGAGATCAAAGACTAACCCAGGCAAAAGGCAAGACAAGATGACGAGACATCGAGACACGACGAGGTAGACAAGTTCTAAGATCTGCAGAGGCCATCAGCCTCCCCGGAGCATCCTGAATCAAAGAGGACAGGTGTTAGAATTATCAGAGAGAGAGAGAAAGCAAGAGATCTCGTACCAGGATGTGAAATGTCATGGGGAGACATGGCAAAGGGCATGGGGACACCATGACCCATTTTATCTAAAGCCACCCAGGCCTCGTGATGAAGAATTGAACAAAGGAGATGGGAGTGGCCTCAGAGGGGTCATTGATATTCCGATGGATGGAAAAGCCAGCTGAATGACAATGTCTGACCTAGGAGCAAAGGTGATGTAGATGAGGTGAGGCAGGTGGACATGAGATACAGTTGGATGTCTTCAAAGATGGAACCCCTAGGACTTGGTGGTAGCCTGCCTGAAAGATGTCAGGAAAAGAGAAATGAGAGAGGGAAGAAGGGAGGAGGGAAGGAGAGACGGGGGAGGGGGATGGAGAGGGAGAGAGAGAGAATCAGAATCACAGGCAGAATTATTTTGGCCAGGTAGTTAATTTAAAGTAGAGATGATTACCAGGAGGGACAGAAAGACAAAGAACAGGTGAGATGAGGCCGACACAGAGGGAACATTCCTCAACCTCAAAGGAACCTTTGCTTTCTTAGGAGAAACAGAGGAAGGCAGAGGGTCTGGAAATCACCTTGAGTCACAAAGACTCACACTCTATTCCTCATCCTGACGTACTCAAGGGCCAAACAACTGACCCCAGTTAAAATCAAAGTCAAAATCAACTCTCATAGGGCTTAAAAATACCTGATTGCCAAGGGCCAGTCTCGGCGTGGGGAGGGGTTCTGAGAGAAGGGGTATTTGAGAGCAGGGAAGCAAATGACTTCAAGTCGAACTGTGGGTCCAAGCTGCCGCCAACAGTTGTTCCGTTCCAGACCGCTGTGTCTCTATTCTGCTTCTCTATTTTCTGCTCAAAGCAATTCTCCAAGCAGTTCTTGCTCGCTATCCTAAAACTCTCTGGATAGCGCACTCCTTGCAGATCAGAAGCCCACTCTTATTTACATAGCAATCTAGCCACTGAGTCCAGGTTCCCTTTTGACTGTCCTATGAATCGGTGTCCTGCTATCCAGCCCCTGGATTCTTAAAAGACAGCAAACACATTTTTTTTTTAACATTGCAGAATCAATCATTGAGGAATTCAGAGATCCGCCTGCCTCAGTTAAGCACAGACTATAAGCTGGGTGAAGGGACCCAGCCAGGAAATCCCCATTTCAACCTTACCTGGGCCTGGACTTCTGTGTGCCAGGCTGACCTTGAACTCAGGAATCTGCCTGCCTTTGTATCTCTCCAACAAGCTGGCTCATAAATGCAGCTGCCTTTGTCCCTTTAGGTTGCTCATATAGTTCATATTGCATCCTTACCTTTCCAGAATTGAGAAATCATATATTTTCAAATTCATGTTTTTAGAGTCCTTTTTTCACAGCCCTAAGAGCTGCCCTGGAAGTCCCAGGATTTTCCATTGATAAAACATTAGCCACACCTTCCCCTCCTGGACTTGTGCTGTCACCTTCGGAGGGGACATGTAAAATATGTACATTATTATATAACCAAGCCTTACAACCTACAGCAGCCATTGACACTCACGGAAGCCCATGCCCTGTCGGCCCTGTCCTAGGGGCAGGAACCATGACATCCCACCCCTATCAGGGCCATGCCGGACTCAGCATCTAGTCAAAGATCTTCCTTCTGTGAATGTTCCTCAGGTATTTACTAAATGTCTAACATTATTCTAGACACGCTGCCACTCTTGGTTATCTGAGCCCATCTCTGGAGCCCAACTGGTGGAAAGAGAGAACTGACTCCCCACAGTTGCCTTCTAACACACACACACACACACACACACACACACACACACACACACACACACACACAAATACAGGTGCAAAATAAATGCATTAAGACATGGTTTAAAAAAAAAAAAAAAAGGAACTAAAGTGTGGTCTCAACCAGCAAGAAGTCAGACTGTGGGCCAGAGCACCAGGGTAAAAAGTAAGCACCAGGCACTTTTAGGAGGTCTCGCTTGGTCTCCAGACTTTCTCAGTCCTTGCTGTATATTTTAAGTAACCCATTCCCATTACTGTGAGCAAAGAGCTCATGGAGAGAACCCAAGGTCACAGTCCTGAGGATGGACAGACTGCCCGGAATTATATTTATACCAATTTATACCAATTTCCAGAAGCCTTCCACACATTCGTCACCACCGAGGCTCCTGGCATTTACCCACAGTGGATGAAATGACACCATGTTCTGAGAAGCCGCGGCAGACGAGTGTTAGCGGTGCGGCAAAAGCAGGAAAAGAGCACCGCTGTGTCAAGTCAAAACGTAGTGTGAGTGCTGTTGGGAACGTGGCCATCTGTGGGCCTGCAGACTGCAACCAGAGCCCACTCCGAGGGTCACCCTCCGTAAGGGAGGAAAACACGAGCCATCCGTGGGATTTCAGGAGACAAAAGTGGAATGTCCTGGAAGCTCCAGGCCATGGCGGCACGCCTACCAACAAGAGACGACAAGCATTGCCCGGCAGAGTGCCCCTGAAAACACCACATACTCGCTTCGCCCCGCCCGAGCATGCCACCACAGTTCAGGATGCCGGCGAATGCTTCCCAAAGCACCGCCACTTCTGACCATTGTACGCTACAAATTGTAGTGGCTTTACATGCACACAAGGTTTTCTGCTTTTATAGAAATATAGTGGTTCAATTGCTTCATTAACATAAAAACTGTAAACATTTTTCTGTTGTCAGTCTTTGGTATTAAGTATCAAATTAGTATGTATGTAGAATGGATTGTGTTAAAATGTTTATTTTCTTTTTTATTATTATTAAAGATTTGTCTTTAACTACAGGCATACGTGGCTGTGTGCAGATATGGGTGTAGTGCCTGCAGAAGCCAGAAGAGAGCGCTGGGTTGGATCTCCTGGAGAGGGACTTACCGGAGGATGTACTGGAAACTGAACTCAGGTCCTATTCAAGTGCTCGTAGCCACTGAGCCATCTCTCTCTCAAGCACCCAAACATTTTCAAAATTACTGACTTGAGCGTTTGGGGTTTTTTGCTTTTTACTTTTGAAGTCTTTTTTTGTTCTTCAAATTTTTTATTCATTTTTACACTCCAGATTTTATTCCCCTCCGGGTTCACCCTCCAGCTGTTCCACTTCCCATACCTCCTCCCTTCCCCCTCCCCATGTCTCCACGAGGATATCCCCACTCCATTCACCCCACCCAACCTCTAAACTTCCTGGGGCCTCCAGTCTCTTGAGGGTTAGGTGCATCTTCTCTGACTGAACCCAGACCTGGGAGTCCTCTGCTGCATATGTGTTGGGGGCCTCATCTCAGCTGGTGTATGCTGCCTGGTTGGTGATCCAGTGTCAGAGAGGTCTCAGGGTCCATGTTAATTGGGACTGTTGGTCCCCGCTACAAGGTCGCCCTCTTCCTCAGCTTCCTCCAGTCGTTCCCTAATTCAACCAGAGGGGTCAGCAGCTTCTGTCCATTGGTTGGGTGTACATATCTGCTCCTGACTCTTTCAGCTGCTTGTTGGGTCTTTTGGAGGACAGTCATGCTAGGTCCCTTTTTGTGAGCACCCCATAGGCTCACTAATGGTGTCAGGTCTTGGGGCCTCCCCTTGAGCTGGATCCCACTTTGGGCCTGTTGCTGGACCGGTTTGTCACTCGACCAATTTTTTGATCACTAAATGAAGTTGGTTTGGTATTGGGACAGGCGTTCCAACAATTTCTAAAATGGTACTAAAGACATTGCCATCTTGAAACTACACATCTGTGAAAAGTGTCATCCTCAGGATCTGTGCTTAAAAGCCAAGATCCCCATTAGAAGTTAAAAATAATTTGGGGGGTTGGGGATTTGGCTCAGGGGTAGAGCGCTTGCCTAGGAAGCGAAAGGTCCTGGGTTCGGTCCCCAGCCCCGAAAAAAAAAAAAAAAAAAAAAAAAAAAAAAAAAAAAGGAAAAAAATAATTTGGGAGCACAGGCCCAGGTGGAGCCCTGTGAGCCTGGTCTACATAGTGGATTTCAGGACAAGCAATGCTATCCAAAAAAACAAAACAAAACAAAAAAAAAACAAAAACAAAAACAAAAAAAAAACAAATCAAGGGGCTGGAGAGATGGCTCAGCAGTTAAGAGCACTGGCTGCTCTTCCAGAGATCCTGAGTTCAATTCCCAGCAACCACATGGTGGCTCACAACCATCTGTAATGGGATCTGATGCCCTCTTCTGGTGTGTATGAAGCCAGCTACAGTGGACTCACATAAAATAAATAAATCTTTAAAAACAAAACAAAACAAAATGAACAACAAAGGACACCCACTGACTCTGAAAGTGTTGATGATGCTGGTCCTGCAGTAGTCAGTTATACAGCAGAGACTTAAAGTTTCGTGCAGAATAAGCAAACACATCCGTCATGTTAGTGTCCAGACATATTCACCATTAATAAATGGTGGAATTACATACACAGTAAAGAACCGTTTTAAAATAAATTTATTTATGATTTATCATCAGTAAATGGTCAGTATATCATATATATGTATATATACATAAAATCACATGTAACAGATGAGATATATACATATAAATGATGCACATATATTTGATATCACATGCACATATTTATGTAAACACACGCACATACCAGGGTTGTGTAAATTTTTTTCTCAGAAAATGGCGGGAAAAGAAGTAGCGATCGAAACGATTGTCCGGAGTCCCTGCTGCTTCTGTGGCAAGGATTTGTTTCCAGACTTCACCATCCTGAGAACCCCTTAAAGTTGTTTCCCGACGTCCACACCTGAGCCCATGTCTCTCAGTACACACAGACACTTTTCACTAAATAAAAAGTGCTGATAAGAAAGAAAATTTTAAAGTATTTAAAGATGGTTGCATCGTTTTTCAACTTTTGAGTGTGTTTGATAAATATAAATGATATGGTCAGGCTTCAGGCAGAATATAGTGCCAAAAAAATAAAAAGAAATTACTGCCTCAGGGATGCATGGGACCTCCAAGAATTTCAGGAGCTGTGCTCAAGCATTTCTTAAAGGGGCCTCTGAGTATTTTAGTAAACACCTACAGCATGTCCTGTGCTCTGTGAGACCCTGAGTGCATACAGTCAATAAATAGTTGAAATAAGGAACTTTGCAGTCTGGGGAATATCTGGGTTTCCTTCCCACTCTCTAACAAAGCTTCCTGTTGATGTCTGACTGGCTATTCCCTCTGTTTAAAGAACTCGATCTGATTCAGGTGGTCTGAGCGACCACTGCCACTTCCTGGGATGAGTCATGGCGGAAGGAAGTCAGAGCAACTCTGCCCCAGTCGCTGTTTAGTCTAAAAACAGACCAACAGTTGGGATTGCCCAAAGCCACTGAAGAAAACAACTGTCTGTGAAGTATTTGTACTCCTTAATTGTCTCAGCTCTGTTCCTTCCTGCTTGGCTCTCTCACAGAGAGATCACAATGCTGGGAGCTGCGGCACCTGTCATTACCTGTGATAGACAGAAATGGCCGACACACTCAAGAATGCAGAGAAGAAAGAAGGGGCCATCGTTGGGGCTGGACTCCTCTTGGATATTTCCTAGCTCCAGAGAAGGGGTTTATTATAGGGCGGTAACTAACACATAAGACTTTTCCCATCAGCCTCTAATGGGCATATGCTATCACTTCTACCCTTTGACCCAGCAGTCACTTCCAGACATTTGTCACAAGGATATAGCTAATTGTTTGCTCGGTGACTCAGTTGTGGCTATAAGTAGCATAGGTGTTGTCCTCAGTAGTAAAGATAAATTCTAAACCAACTCAAATATCCAGTGATAGAATGTAGGTTAAGTTACACACGTGCACAGAGCACTACAAGTCATGGATTTAACATAATGATGTAGACAGTACACGGTGCCAAGGAATGAAGCTAAGTACACCTGGTTAGGCAGACAAATCGTAAAACGGGGTGCACACTGTAGTCCCCTGCGTACAAAGAAAGAGATTAAGGAAAAGGGATTCGTGCGCAAAATCCTCATAGCGATTATGAATGGATAGTGGCATTAGACAAACTCTCTACACTTTTATTTCCATTCATTTGGATATTCTAATTTTCCTGCACATGCTTCCTTTCTTGTGTTTTCCACAGACTGTAGACTAGTGTGCTGGACCTAGGTCACTAGGTCAATATTCAGCTAATCCAGAGTTAGTAGCATGAGCATGGAGGAGAGACCTGAAGATGTAGGAGAGACTTGAAGACCTGAGAACAATACCTAGAACCTACATGCATAGTGGGATGAGGGGAGCCACTCCCACAAGTTGTCCTCTGACTACCACACAACAGACGTGGCATTGAGTGTGTACACACACACACACACAAAACAATAGCCATGCCTTTCCCAGATTCTCCTTTCTAGAAGCCTGGATTGAGCAGGAGAGATGGCTTGGCAGTTAGGAACACTGATTGCTCTTCCATAGAACCAAGGGTTGATTCCCAGCACCCACAACATCTAGGGGATTTGGTATCCTCTTCTGGCATTTTCTGAATTTTGTGGGTACTACATGCATGTAGTCCACAGACATACGTGGAGGCAAACAGCTATACACATTCGATAGATAGATGATAGACAGACAGACAGACAGACAGATCCTTTGAAATATTAAAAGAGAAGGTAGGGCAGAACCTACCTTCACCACCTCTGCCCCTGCCTGATTTATGTGCCACCACCTTGGCCTACAGGTGCTTGTCGGTGTCTGGGAGCAGCAAAGGGCAAAACCAAGCAGGGACATTTGAGTTATGATACACGGACACGGGAAGAAGCATTGTCTAAGGAATAGTCTTCAATCAAAGCCCAGTTGAATAGCTACGGAACCCATCTTGTTCTTCCTCCTTCCCAAGAGTGATGGTGTAGGGGCTGGAGAAACAGTTCAGGGTTAAGAGCACTTTCTGCTCTTTCGGGTAACTGGGATTTGGTTCCCAACACCCATGTTTGGCAGTTCAGCATCTTCCATAACTCCAGCTCTGGGGAACCAGGTGCCTTCTTCTGGACTGCACAGATGCCTGAACTCACATGCACATGCCCACATACACATGCACAAACACACACACGAACAGACACGCATGCATATACACACAAATACATACACACATACACATATACACAAACATACACATGCACAAACACACACATGATAGATACACGCATGTACACACACACACAAATACACACGTACACATATACACAAACACACACATGCACAAACACAGACATGACATAATTTTGGAAAAACATGACACAAAGTTGAGCAGGTGAAGTAAGAGAGGAGGATTGGACCTAGGAGGAGTTGGAAGATCTCAAAGAATTAATTTTGAAAATCTTTTAGTCAGTGAAAAATTTCATTTACATGCATTTTCAGTGAAAATACTCCATAGGAGGTAATATCTGCTCTTTCAAAAGAAATATGCTTCTGACTATGCACAGTTTCCACATTTTAAAACACCAGTCTCTAACTTCCAGGTGGTCACATGGAATGGCCAAGTGACTTAATGCTGCTGCTGTTTCTCTACCTTTGCACCTAATGGCCCTCAGTGTTTAAACATGGAACACGGAGCTCTGTCTCCAAGGAAGGCTAACAGGTTCCTCTGGAAATAAAGGCAGCGGCTGGACCTACATGCACTGCAGACTGACTATAAGAACGGAAGGTCTCAGAAGGGAAAATATATAAAACATAGAGCAGTAAGCCAGCTCTGGTGATGCTCGGCCACAACCGTAGAACGCGGGCGACAGAGGAAGTAGGATCAGAAGTTCAAGCTTACCCTCTGCTACATAGCGAGTCCAGGCCAGCTACGACTATTGAAGACTCTTCCTGAAAAACTAAAAATAAGGGCCTGCCAGGTGACTTTTGGGGGGGGGGGTGAGATCGTTTGCTGCACAAGCCTGATGACCTGACTTCAATTCCCCATATCTCACAAAAACCTGGATTTGGTAGCTTGAAACTAATCTCAGCATCCCTGGGAAATGGGAGGTGTTGACAGGAGAATGTAAATCCTTTTCTATATTTTTATGGCCAGCTTGCTTGGTATAGACAGAGTGACAGAAACAAGAGACCCTTGCCCCACAAGGTGGGAGCAGAGAACCCAGTTCCTGAAATGATGCCTTATTACTCCCACATACACACCGTGGCACATGTGTGCTTGCATGTGTGCACGTGTACATAAACACACACGCACAATAATAATAAAATTTAAAATATTTAAAAGATTAAAAACTCCAAAGAACAAAAACTTGTATTAGCAAACAAATAAGAATGTGCTCATTTGAAATCTATATCCTGAAACTCATCCCAAATCGTAACTGTCTATAATTTATGCCAATAAAAGACAACCCCAGAACATGTACTACTTTGTTGACACTTTTTAGAACGTCAGGACTGTAATTTGAAAAGAACCCAACTGGAGCTTCCGCTGTTGTTTCTCTGCACACGGCGTGCCTGCGTCTGTCTGCACTCCCGTCAGCAGGCTCTGGCTGCATTCCTGGTATGCAGGTCATTTCATCTCCAAGGTTCAGATTAGATATGAGCTGAGATAAAAAGGCTGTGCCGGGAGATGAGGGCAGGTCCACAGGGTCTGGGCGAAAACAACGTGAAAGGAATTTATATCTTATTGTATCAAGCGATGAGGATCCTTCAACTCCATCCCCTGCTCTTATGGGAAAGTTCATCCTGTTTCTCTATCCAGGAAAACTACAGGCTTTCTCACCATCCCAAGCTCACCGAGTTCCCTCCCAGGGTGTGACGAAAAGCAGTGAACAGCTCCAGAGGCCAGCGTGGAGCAAAAACACCCAACTTGCTGCAGGCAAGATCGGTCTACCCTGCGCTTTCCTGGAGCCTGCTAATCAGCTCCCTTGTCACTTGTCTTCGTCCTTCTGCCTTTGTTGGCGCCCCGATTTCTCATACATGAAGTCTTCCTTCAACACATTCTTGCTTACAGGAACATGAGGTTCCTGCGGCTACTTCAGGGACCGGTCTCAACGAGCCGCTTTCAAACCTTATAAGGAGAGCTTCGGAGAAGGGTCAAGGTTCCAGCCCGGGAACACCTGATAGTAACAATTCCAGGAGACATTAATGATATCGTTACCACACTGTCATGTGTTTGCCCTTTACCCAATTATTATCTATAGCACTTTGCTGCTGGGGATTCTTGTAAAGAAGAGAAAGGAAGGAGAGTGCCCTGACTTAGGGACAAGTGAACAGGAAGGACTTGAGCTTGGTGGCATGGGCCCCTAATGCACATGGGAGGCAGAAGCTATAGGTCAGCCTGGACCACACAGTGAGTTTCAGGCCAGCCTGGGTTCCATAACAAGCCTGTATATACACTCTTGCTACTAAGCCATTATGCCTTCCCACCATGGTAGACTGTAGCCTATGGGTCAAAACAAACCCGTGTCAATGGAGTTGCTGGCTTCTAGTCTAGCTCCAGGTTCAACCAAAGACTGTCAAAAGTGAATACGGTGGAGTGTGAGAACAGGACAGCCGCCATCTTCCTCTGGCCTGTACCTAGGTGCATAGTCTGACACAGCTGCACATACCCGAGTATATACACCCGACACGTATGGGCATGCTTAATAAGTGAGACTACTTAGGCTGGAGAGATGGCTCAGCGGTTAAGAGCACTGACTGCTCTTCCAGAGGTCCTGAGTTCAAATCCCGGCAACCACATGGTGGCTCACAACCATCTGTAATGGGATCCGATGCCCTCTTCTGGTGTGTCTGAAGACAGAGACAATGTAATTAATATATATATATAACAAATAAATCTTTAGAAAAAAATAAGTGAGACTACTTTAGACTGGGACATCAAGATACACTTGCTTATTTCTATTGAAGTTGTGATAAAACTAATTCATTTCCTGCATTGATTCATGAGACCTGCTCCATGGTCTTTAATGTCTTATCAAAAAAAAAAAAAAACTTAAAATATTTATCAGAACAAAAATAGATCATGAGCCTCTTCTGTCCCCACTGTTTCAGGGACTGGTGCCTCATGGCTGGTCTAGCCCCATGTATGTCCTGGCCTCTTCTCCATTCCTGGTCACGTGGAAGCAAATGGCTTAGAAATCTCCCATCATTTTATACATAAATATTATAAAAAACTTTCTAAAATATGCTCTTTTTATCACACGCCCTCTAAAATAATGTACTCCTAGGGCCTTCGAGATGATTCCATAGGTAAAACACCTGCCCCACAAGCCTAGTCAGAGCCTGGTGGCCTGAGTTTGATCTCTGGAGTCCACGTAAAA